>NC_141140.1:139661126-139962213 GCF_053477565.2 Lygodium microphyllum | reverse complement strand
GAGTGTTTGGAAGACTTGGAATATTCAATCAAATATCATCATCAAGCTCCTCTTCCATCTCGCTCCATTGGAAGGTTTTGCCACTCTGATCTGAGCTCCTAGCTTAGTTTCTAGCAAGGATTCAAGTAAATTTTATCTGTCACATCAATAAGGAGGGGACCCAAGTTGAAGGACAAGACAAGCATCAAGAATCATCATCAAACTCAAACATAGTATCTCTTGATACCCCATAGTGTGTTTTCACACTACCTCCTTATGTCCTTTAACATAATCAAGAATCAACTCATTGCTAGTCTGATCTCACTTACTTGATACTGATGTCAATGACAAACAAGAAGATCTCTATGTGGAGACACTTCATGAAGAGTAACATGACTTGTGTTACTTATCTACAATACATAGAAGATTTTTGTGATTTACTTGTAGGAAGACAAGGAGCTACCTATATCCAAATGCCATCAATATTTCCATTTGTAGAACTACCTACTACCTTGGAGAAAGTGCAAGAGTTTGAAGTCATTTTTTTTGCCTCAAAGATGATACCTTTGCTTGAGGGGGACATGAACATGAAGATTGATGCAAATGTTGCAAGCAAAGTCAATGAAGAAGCAGAATAGGAGAACCTAGAAGAAGAGGACAAAAATATCAAAGCGATGGACATTGAAGCTGCAAACAAAGTGAAGAATAAGTACAAGATCAAGCTAGACTACATCGACAAGAAGATGTGCAATTAATTGAATATCTATGTCAAAAGAAATGCTGAAAACTGAAAGGGCTTGACGGTCCTTGACCCAATTTTCTACTAGAATTTTTTAGTCTTGTAATGCCTAGCCTAAATGTCTTATAAGCTTGTAAACTCCTCATGTAGCCATGTACTACAACCTCACACTTAGCCTTTTTTGTGACAACCTTTGGTGTTTTGCCATGTTTATGGTGTGCCCACACTTTGTAGGTGTTGCTTTCACTAAAGCCTCTACACACTTTGTACTTTTTCTAGTTGTGATTGAGGAGGGGTGTTGAGATTTACAGTCACACTCACTATGGCCTCTTTGTATGAGGCAGTTCTGGGCTTAGGCCATGCAGGCAAACAGAATCCCATATGCACAGAAAAGGAAACTGCTACCCATCCAACAACTATAAAGCATTGTACTTTACTACCACTTTAACACATATATGATGAATACAATATCATGATGCTTTTCCATCTTAGTTAGTGTCTTGGTCATTGTTAGCCTCATAATCAAGATTGTGTTTATGAGTCCAAGCTTTCATCTTGGAACATAATTCAATTGAGTAATTGTTGGTCAAGTATTCAGTCTATGTCATCATGAACTTAATCTTCATCTTCCATCTGCCATAGCCATGCTCTAGATCCATGTCTTTCACAGCTTTGAGGGATTTTCGAAAGCTGATAAGCCAGGACATGAGAGCGACCGGGTTTGGTAACCACTTCAAAGTCAAACTCTTAAAACAAACGGACCCATCTCATCATTCTTCCCTTCATATTAGGCTTGTTCATCAAGAAGGACAGGGCTTCATGGTCCACATAGAATTTGAAATGCGTCGATAGTAGATAATGTCAAAACTTCTCCAAAGCAAATACCATTGCTAGACACTCAAGCTCCGTCACTGTGTAGTTTTCTCTTGGTCGGTTACTTTTTAGCTTGCATAATAGATTGGTTGATATAACTTAGAGGGGCCCTTTTGGCATAAGACTGTGCCTACACCAAGCCTTCAACTAATGCATCATTGTGCACATGGAACTCTTCGTCTCACTACAAGATATAGACCTTATAGCGACATTTAAAGCGACGAAAATACAAACAACAAAATTTGCCCCCGTCGTCGCAAAAAGCGTCGTTATTGACGATGCCATAGAATCATCGCTATAACTGTCGCTATATGCATCGCTATATGCGTCGCTATATGCGTCGCAAATGCGACGCATATAGCGACGCATATAGCGATGCATATAGCGACGGTTACAGAGAATTTGCGACGCTGATAGCGACGACAATAGCGACGCGTGCAGTAAATTTGTGATGCAAATAGCGACGGTAACAGAGAAAAAAAAAATTGTGGCAGGGCAGCAAGCTGCCCTGCCACATATAGCACTGTGTGCTGTATGAGAGCCATACAAAATAGTTTCTGCACTGCTTCATACAAAGCATTTGCAAACAAAAAGAATGTATACTGAGATCATAAAACTGATGGATGAAATAAATACATGATATCGCATAAAATGCGATTGGTACAATCATAAAACAATATCACTAATACATAGAAAATGTCTACATAGATCGGGCGACTAAAAACTAAAGGTATGTGAGCTCTAAGGATCCAAGGGCGAGCTACAAATCGTCGTCCCCCGAAAGCTCTTCCCGCTGTAAAGGAGCATCAAACGGATTCTGCAGAAAAAGAAACAACATATCAATCCACCATACAATAATGCATTCAAATATCTCATGGTAACTACGGACAAGAAAGATGAGTGACTTACTGGGCCGCCACGTCTATACAATCGGTGGATCAATGATCTGAGACCGTGCCTCTCCGCATATCGAGTCTCAAGGCCTTGCGGATCGCGATTTGTAATGGAGTGCTGCAAAGAAAACTAAATGCTAACTGTTAGAAACATGATTGTCAGTACAAAGAATATCTCAAAAAAACAAATAAGCAAAACAAAAGAGAATCTTACAAAGTCCTCCAAATATGTCCTGTGGCCGCCACTCCCAAGATGATGTACCGATCCGGCCTCGATTCGTGCCCTCGCCGCCTCCCGCTGCTGACTCCAACGTCCTGGCGAATTTGTAGCCTCCTCCCTCAGTCGGTGCCAGTCGTCTGCATCTAACCACTCGGGCTTTGGAGGCCCACTCTTGATTGCCTTGCGTGCGTCGGATCGTCTATGTGACATGTATGCACGCATGCAATCCATCATCCAGCCGGTAGAGAATCTATCCACTGCAGCTGGCACCGGGACCTCCTCGTGCAAGGATGCTACTATGTACTCCTTGCTCCCCTCCGGTATGTTCCTCCAATGATCCAGGACGTTGTGCCGAAAAACTTGTTGGCACAACTCCCTCATGCGAGCCATCACCCTCCTCCCCTCATCATTCATGATGATGGCTCCTGACCTGCCATCCACTAGGTATCCATAATCCCTAGGAGTGTGCCTTGTATGGGCCCTCTCCAATCTCCGTCCACGCTCCTGGGCATATCCAGGAGACCCCTGAACATCCGGTGTACCGACGGGGGTACCCTCTCCCGGAGTGCCACACAAAGGGGTGCCACCAGAGGGTGTGCCACCAAAAGGAGTGCCACCAGAGAGGGTGCCACCAAAAGGCGTGACATCTGCCGACGGCTGCGCAAAAGCCGGAGTAACTGGAGTGGACGTCCCCACAGGTGTGACAAATCCTGGAGGTGACCGAGCTCCAGCTGAACGACAAGACGGAGACACCGCGTCCGTGTCTCCACAGCAGCACCCCCCTGATCCTCCTGCAGTCGCAGTCCCTCCCTCGGGCCCAAGTCACGAGCGTCGAGATTGTCTACTCGAAGCTGAAGCATCTGATCACGCCGAAGCTGATCTAGCAGAGCGCCCTGACGAAGAACGAGACAGCTCCTGATCTGCTATCTCTCTGAATCTTGCGAGCTGATCTGGAGACATACGTGCCATCATCTCCTGAAACTCCTCATCGCTCATCCCTCGACTCATCCTGAAAATGTCGATACCTGCACAGATAAAAAATAATGTTAGAATAATCAATTTAAACTATACAAAGCACATTAATAAAATCATTTTTGAAAAATCCCTCTTAAAATGCATATCTTATCTACCTTTATGGAAGATCTAAACAACGAATTGAGTAATACAATTCTCCAAGAATGAAGTATTCTATGGTCCCATGTTAATCTCCTGACACAACTCTGCATACACTGGAAGGTCGATAGACATGTCACCACAAAACAACGAGTCTGTCTCATTCTCAAAAAATTCTACGACTTCTGTATTTCCATCATTGTTAGCCGATGCGGGCTCCAAGCTTGCGGTGGCCTCCACCCCTTGTAATTTCGATCCCTCTATTTGCATATTTTCTTCATCTATGCCTGGAACATCGCTTTGATCGTATACTCTCGCACCTCGAGGAGTTGAAGGTATAACATACCACCATCGAGGTTGTCGGGGATTTGGATAGAAGATTACCTGTTCACAAATACTTACAAACCATCTTCAAACCATTGTGACATAAACCATGTCGTATTACAATTAGCAAGCAAATGCCTAGTTGCACCTATTCACAATGGGCCGGCAACACAAAGGTGTCGTGCAAATCCATCCATTTTTTTTCGGAATCTATTTCGAGAAATCCAGATGGACCTCGTCGAACTGTTGTGCCAACTCCTCCAAGTACCACTTTGAACCACTGCACGTCGAATATTATCATGGAGAAGCTACGGTAATCCATCGTAATAATACTTTGCAAATTCCCAAAATACTCCATCTCATCCACAACCGTGTTCGGATCCGTTGCTCGTCGCCGGCTCTCTTGCTCAAACCTTGCCATGACACCACAGTCCATTGTGGAGCGCATTTTGTCAATACGCTCCACCCGAAAATGCTGTCCGCGCGACCACGCTGCACTATATATTTTGTACTGCACATTGAAACACTCAAATTAGATGTAGCAAGCAAATTTAGATACGACACATTCTAAACCCCTCATTACCTTTGGACTACATCCCCTCGAGAACTCCCACTCCTCCATTGAGACCTCTGTCCCTTCGTTGGATGTTGCGGTCAAGGCTCCATGCAACCATCGTGTTGACATAAACCGCGGCATCTCCTCCATGCCTTCGGGATATCGAATCGGTCGGTGACGCGTACTGCATCGGAATTTAGCTCGTGCTTCCTCTCGATCTTGCCTTGCAATCTGGTACTTGGCGAGCCACGTCTCCATGGAGGCATGGTGCAACATACAAAAGCGATTCACCTTCTCTTCCATTGAGGCATCCATTCTTTTTTCTACCCCATTTCCAACCACCACATCTCCAGTCAGCCTGTCATCGTCCTTCAGCGTCCATAGTATTTCATTGTCTGGTTCCACTGTTGGTAGCCATTGTGAGATATGCACTAACGCCTCTGACACCAACCAACCTTCCGCCATGCTACCTTCCGGACGAGCTCGTTGTCGCACAAAGCCTTTCAGGGTTTTCATGAAGCGCTCCAGGAAGAACATCCATCGCGTATGGACAGGTCCAGCAATCTCCACTTCATCCACAAGATGCACAAGAAGGTGAACTTGTATCGTGAGCATGCTAGTGGGCAGGTATTTCTCAAAGAGACAGACCGTCTCAACTGCTCCCCGCCTTGCGGATTCAATAGAGGACGTCTTAATCTCTTTCTGTGAGATCCATTGCACCAAAGTCGACAGCTTGTAAATGGCCCCGCGAATTTCTGGAGTTAGGCATCCCGCGATCGCGATCGGTAGGACAAACTGCCACAAATGAGAAAGCATTAAGAATAATGGTCACTTTTCAAATTTCAAAATGTCCACGCTAATTAAAATCCATTCTGTTCACAAACCTGACATATCTTATGCCAATCATGGGATTTTAGCCCAGAAATCTGGTCATCTTTAGAAAATGCGGACCTGAGAGAACGCATCATACCCGTCGGAGTGCGGATAGACTTGATTACTTGCTTCACAATGCGCTCTTCTTTGGTAGACAAAACCTAGGGAGCGCGAGGAAGCTGCACTCCCCCTTCAGCACTCGACTGCGGCCAAAGCGCCTCCATCTTACCTACCTCCTTAAAATCCATTCGTGACCCTATAGTGTCTCTCTTTCCTGTGATGTGGTCCCATATTAAGCTGCCCACATTCTTAAAAATGTGCATGGGATCCAACAAGTGGTTGACCTGTAAGTGGGTCCAATATGGCAACTCGTAGAAAACTGAGAACCGCCGCATTCCATTTGGATGTGAATCCGGGTTTACCATTTTCAGCTCGTACCAGCTTGCAGCGTTCATACGTGCTGGAGATCGTCCAAGAAAACCTTCCCTGAGTTCATGATCCTCCGGCAAGAAAGTGGCATGTCCTTGATATACCATCTTCTTCATGGTTCGTGACCTTCGGGAGTCTAACTGTGGCCCACACAATGGACATGCATGATAACCTGAGGTAACGAGACCTGCAAGGCGATCCACGACCTAGTGAATACTTGATTGAATGAAATAAAATATAGATATTACCGACGAGAACAAAGGTCTGCCCACCTGAGCACTCTCCCAATCCCGGAAAGTCATGCATCGTCCACATGAGAATGGCTCGAATGTTGGTTGACCGCCGACCATGGCGCCTGCTCATATCTTGCACCGTGACCCCCTCCTCCCACAAAATCTTAAGCTCATCGACTAATGGACGAAGATACACGTCCATATTTTTTACTTTGTAGCGGCTCGGGACGAGCAAGCTAAGGATGAGATGTCATTTCTTCGTAGAAAGCCATGGAGGAATGTTGTAGTTGACAAGCACTATAGGCCACACACTGTAAGAAGTCGAGCGCAGACCGAATGGGTTCACACCATCCATGGCGAGACCGAGCCGAAGATTCCTTGGCTCTTGCGCAAAGCCTGGGAAGGTAGAGTCAATGTGGCTCCATGCGCGCGAATCTGCTGATATTCGTTGCACTCCATTCGTGGACCTATTCTGCACATGTCACGTTGTCAAGCTTGCCATGGCAGACGTGTGAAACATGTGGTTTATGCGGGGGATGAGCGGAAAGTGTCTGAGGACTTTTTGAGGGATGGTCTGCCCTTGCAAGTCCTGTCGATACCTGTGAGCACCACACTTTGGGCATGTCTCCATAGTCTCATATTCATCTCGAAACAATATGCAGTCGTTGATACATGCATGGATGTTATTGTAGTCCATACCAAGCTTCCGTAAAACATGTCGCGCATCATCACGAGACTCAGGCATGGTGTTTGCAGGTGGCAATATATGATATTTCAATAACCTGAAAAAATCATAAAACACCTTGAAAAATCCATCCATGTTTGCAATAATACTGTTTAAAAAAAAAAACAATGAAGTCTGTGTGCAAGGTACCTGAATAACTCAATCACACTCGTATTGCTCCAACCGTATTTTGCTTGCACACTTAAGAGTGCAAGCAATGTCTTCAACCGAGATACTCGGCACCCATCATATAATGGTATGGATGCTTCCTCTCTAAGCGGGTCAGATGTCTCAACATCCATGGGAATCAATGCATCGATCATTGCCTCCATCTCAGGCTCCAAGATTGTAGGCAAGTCGGGAAGGTTGTCTGTCTCCTCTAGCATTAACGGTATAGATGGGCCTTGCGAGTGGTCGATTGGCTCCTGCAATCCATCCATCGCATGTCCACGAACTCTTCTAATTGGCCGCAAAGGGTGCACTCCCCCTTGGGTCGAGACATCACCCCCCTGGATACAAAATTTACCAACAAGACCCAATCTTATTGTGTATGGTTTTCAATTAGCTTGAGAGTACAATGCATGAAAAATGCTAACTTCAAATTACCGTTTGCTGAAAGTCTGCAATCGCCTGATCAATGATCTCAGATTGAAACTCGCCAAATCGTCGTACGTGTTCTATAGACAATCGGCGTTTTAGTCTAATTGCCAACTTGCATTGAGAGCAAGGATATGGGACACGCTGATTAAGATACGACTCGCGGTCTTGAACAATAGGACCTTCTTCATTTGCCATCTTATCTACATTACAACAAACAAGGCTTAAATGGATAGCTTTATGGAGATGTACGTCAAGTTGCAAGTTGACCATAAACCTTGCATTGTATATAGTAGTCGAGAGATTTTCCGATGTTATATCTCGGCCTTGTATCATGCTCGACGATTTGTTTGTCCCGGTAGATAATTTTTTGTTATATCTCGGCTTTGAGTATAAGTAATCCATTTTAAAATTAATGCGCGCCATCTATGAAATTTTATAACTATAGTAATAAAATTTATTTCAATCAATTCTACTCATAGTCATAAGACCTGAGAGAAATTATCCTATACTCAATTTAAGGGTTTCTTCTTCTATAACAATAATTTTGGGTTCATTTTGATGAAGTACGTGGCCGTATGCAAAGCACATTGCATACCATTATCAATACGTATATTATCTTAAATTTCCTTCCCTTCCCTCTCCCTCTCTTTCTCTCCCTCTCCCTCTCTTCCTCTCTTTCTCTCACCCTCTCCCTCTCCCTCTCGTTCTCTTTCTCTCCCTCTCTCATTTCCTCCCTCCCCCTCCCTCTCCCTCTCCCTCCCTCTTTCTCCCTCTCCCTCTCCCTCACTCCCTCTCCCTCCCCCTCCCTCTTTCTCTCCCTCTCTCATTTCCTTCCCCTCCCCCTCCCTCTCCCTCTCCCTCTCTTTCTCTTTTTCTCCCTCTCCCTCTCTATCTCTCATTTCCTAAACAAGCAAAAAATAAAGTGATTTAAACATCCTCCAAGAAAAAGGGAGAGGGAGAGATACAATGCACTCTCCCTCTCTTTCTCTTTCTATCCCTCTCTCATTGCCTTCCCCTTCCTCTCCCTCTCACTCTCTTTCTCTCTCATTTCCTCTCCTAAACAAGCAAAAAATAAAGTGATTCAAACATTAAACAAGCAAAAGGGAGAGGGAGGGAGAGAGAGAATGCACTCTCCCTCCTTCTCCCTCTCTTTCTCTTTCTCTCCCTCTCCTATTTCCTCCCCCTCCCTCTCCCTCTCCCTCTATTTCTCTTTCTCTTTCTTTCCCTCTCCCTCTCTTTCTCTCTTACTCTCTCATTTCCTCTCCTAAACAAGCAAAGAAGAAAGTAATTTAAACATTAAACAAGCAAAAGGGAGAGAGAGAGAGAGAATGCACTCTCCCTCTCTTTCTCTCCCTCTCCCTCTCTTTCTCTCCCTCTCTCTCCCTCTCCCTCTCCTTCTCTTTCATTTCCTCTCCTAAACAAACAAAAGAGAACAATTTAAACCTTCAACAAGTAAAAGAAAGAGAGAGGGAGACTCACCAATGAGATATGGCGAGCGTGGGCAGCTTCTCTTTGCAACGAGGGCTCCTCCTCTCCTTCGCAAACAACGACGGTGGTGGTGGCGGCGGCGGCGGCGGCGGCAAGTCTCTTCCTCCTCTTCTCTCACAAAGCCTTGGCTCTCTCCCTCGCTCTCTCCCTCGCTCTCGCTCTCAAAAGGCGAAGAAAACAAAATGAAAACGGTGCTCTGGTTTCGGCCGCGCTTTTTTTCCCTGCGGCGTCGCAATTGGCGTCGCTATATGCGTCGTTATTTGCGTCGCAAATGCGACGCATATAGCGATGCTAATTGCGACGCATATAGCGACGCCTATAGCGACGCTGATATCTGTTGTCGCTAATCGGCGTCGCTATTGCCCCATTCCCTTGTAGTGTCTAATCAAGAGGTTGCAGGATGGGTGCTTCAATCAAATGCTGCTTTAGGGTGTTAAATGCCTCGTCACAATCAATGGTCCATGTAAACTCAACATATTTCCTTAGGAGTTTATGTAAAGGGGTTGCCTTTGTTGCAAAGTGTGCAATGAATCTTCTATAATAGCCCACATGGCCAAGAAATCCCCCTAATTACTTAAGGTTGTTTAACACTGTTAAGGTGGCAATCTTCTCAATCTTACCAAGATCTGTTGGTATCCCTTGTGCAGAGACAATGTGGCCTGGAAGAAATCCTAAAGAGACGCCAAAGACACATATGCCAGGATTGAGAGAAATCCAATACTCTTGACATATGTCAAAACACTACTCTAGGTGTCCCCAATGCTCACAAATTAGGCTATAAACAAAGAAGTCATCGAGATACACCTCAATGAAATCATGTAGATGGTTCTAGAAGGCAACCATCATCACTCTTTGAAAAGTAGCAGGAGCGTTACAAAGCCCAAACGGCATCACTTTGTAAGCATAGGCTCCCCGTTCTATTGTGAAGGTTGTTTTGGATTGATCCTCTTCTACAATTTTAACTTGATTGTATCCACTAAATCCATCCAAGAGGGAATAGATCTCATGGCCTGCCACTGTGTCCAATAGTTGGTTTGTGAAAGGGATAGGGAAATGATCCTTCTTTGTCTTGGAATTTAGCTTTCAAAAGTCCACACATATTCTAAGTTTCCCATTCTTCTTGGGTACGACCACAATACGCAAAACCCATTCATTGTTAACCACTGGATAAATGAACTCAGCTTCAAGGAGCTTCAATAATTCAGCTTTCACCAGAGTAGAATAATTGAGATTCATATGCCTTTGTCTTTGCCTTACTGGTTTGGCATCAGGCTCTAGGTCAATGTGGAGTTGGCATACTATGGGATTAATCCCCTTTAGATCTTTGTACAACCATGCAAACACGTCTAAGTTCTCCTCTAATAGGTCTTACAGGACCAGTAGTTCATCTTCTATAAGATTTAGACCCACCTTTAGGTGACGTTCAATACCATCAACATCCACAAACGTCAATTGCTTTTCATCTTCCACTTCACAGATAAATGTCCCACGGACTGCTTTTGGGTAAAGGTCTGGGTCCTTCAAGGGAGTGATCTCATCTTTTGATGAGGCAATGGAACTACTATTCTCTTTTAATGAACTTAGCTCGCCCTTTGAAAGGGTATCATTGAGGTTTTGGATTTGGGTTGGGGATGAATTACTTCTTAGCTTGAGGATTTGTCTTTTGAAGATGCATCCAAGAATGTTATGTGACATTCTTGGATGCATCTTCAGAAGACAAATCCTCTTCTTCTTAATCCATTTCTTATAAAGGCTTTTCTCATGACGTGACTCATTAATCAGTCCAAAAGGTACCATGATCATTTTGTCAATCAGAGAGGGATCTTCTGAGACTAGGAACTTCTTCCTCATCTCCACTTTCTATGAGTAGGATAGATTCTTCTAGCTTGCTTTCATAATCTTCTTTCGCATTATCACCTTCGTCCTCTTCAGATTGTCAAGAATCGCGTGGTGGGGGGACTTGCTCAAGATGCTACGCCGAACACACACACAATGCACAAGGAGAAACTCACTCAAGAGACAAGAAGAGAGATGGAGGCCAAAACGTTTTCTTGCTGATTTTTTCTTCTTCTTCCGCACACTTTACAATGTACACAATGTATAGATAAGATACAACATAAAGGAAAGTGGCCTACTAAGTCAAACAATGCATAACCGACTACACTAGTCGACTCGCGCTATAACTATGCCAGCTGAAAATAGGTGTAACAACCTGAATATAATAAGTAATGAGTCAGTGGCCATGTGAGAGTCATAATGATCACCGATGTGCTAAGTGTAGACATGTGGACCCATCTAACCAGGCGGTCCATCATTAATGTCCACATGTGTTGAGCTTGTCATCTCAACACTCCCCCTCAAAGCTCAATTGCATCTCTCCAACTCCAAGTAAGCTTCAAAACTTTTGAAGCTTCTCTATACCCAATTCCTTCATGAAGATATCAGCTATCTGATCCTGTGTGCTGATATACACCAAGTCAATCTCACCTGCTAGTACCTTCTCTCTCACAAAGTGGTAGTGTACCTCAATATGTTTTGTCCTAACATGGAACATAGGATTCCTAGCCAACTGTATACTGCTCATGTTCTCACAATAAATGACAATTGGACCTTCCACCTGAACATCTAAATCAGCCAATAACTTTTACAACCATACTATCTCACATGCTCCAATAGCAGCACCTCTATACTTAGCCTCTGTACTAGACAAAGCAACTGTAGATTGCTTTTTGCTGTTCCAAGTAACTGCTACACTACCAAGAGAGAACATGTATCCACTGGTAGATCTTCTATCAGAAATACTACCAGCCCAATCTGCATCTGTGTATTCAAACACTTGTACATCTGTACCTGCCTCATAGAAAAAGTCCATAATGTAATGTGGACTTCACATATCTCAATATGCATCTCACTGCATCCAAATGTGGCTTTCTACGTACTTGCATAAACTGACTCACAAGACCAACAGCGTAGCTCAAGTCTGGCCTTGTAATGGTCATGTAGATCAAACTCCCCAGTATCCTCCTGAACATAGTAGGGTCTTCTATCTCATCCCCAACATTAGCACTCAACTTTACATTCTGCTCCAACGGGACTGAAAGTGGTTTGCATGCTGTCATACCATACTTGGACAACATATCCAAGCCATATTGTCTTTGGGACAGCCATATACCATCATCACATATGATCACCTCAATGCCAAGGAAGTACCTTAGCTCACCTAAATCCTTCATCTCAAACTTCTTCTTCAAAAAGTCCTTGACTTCAAAAAGTCCTTGACTTCAATAATCCCACTATCACTATCACCTATAATAATCAAGTCATCCACATAGATGACTATGATGACCCAACCTGCATCTCCCTTTCTCACATAAAGTGAGTGATCAGCATCAGAAACATAAAAGCCAATATTGACAAGATACTCTCTAATCTTGTCAGACCATGCTCTAGGTGCTTGCTTGAGACCATACAGCGCCTTCTTCAACCTGCACATATACATGGGATGCTCTAAATCTTCATAACCTGCTGGCTGATCTATATACACTTCTTCCTGCAAATCACCATGCAAGAAGGCATTCTTCACATCCATTTTCTGCAACCTCCAACCTTTGGATGTTTCCAAAGCAATCACACATATAACAATTGCCATCCTAGCAACTGGACTAAAGGTTTCATCATAATCTATGCCATATGTCTAGGCATAGCCTTTTGCAACCAACCTAGCTTTGTACCTACTAATAGAACCATCTGCATTGTGCTTAATCTTATAAACCCACTTACATCCAATAGCTTTCTTACCCTTCAGCAATGATACTAGATCCAAAGTCTTATTTGCCTCTAATGTAGCCATCGCCTCATCCATTGCTGCATCCCAATGAGTATGACCAATAGCATCCTCAAAACAAGTGGGCTCAACATTCTCAACTAGTTTCACCATATAAGCATAATGATGAGCTGCATAACCTTTAAAACCAAATCTTTTAATAGGGTATCTGACCCTGCTAGATCTTCGTACCACCGGATCACTCAATGGAGCCTTTACATTAGTATGAGCTCTCTGTACACCTGGTGTCCTGACAGAAGGAATGCCAAGCTCATCATCCAAGCTCTCTGAGCCACTGGAGTCTCCATCAAGAACTACATCGATGCCATCTGACACTTTATTCTTTCCTTTGTCTTTACATGTAGGGCTACTAGACGCACCTGAAGATGTAGAGCTACTCCTTAGTCTCCCAGACCAAGGACTACCAGATGATGTCTATGGTCCACTAAGAGTCCATTATTCTTGATTTTCAGTATGTACATGAGTGTCATGATCATCATCATCATCCAATGCATCACCACTAGATGCATACCAACTGCTCATTTCATCAAAGATGGCATCCCTGCTCACTCTGAACTTACATGTGACAAGGTTATGACAGTGATACCCTTTCTGCTCTAAAGAGTATCCAATAAAGACACATTTTTCTACCTTTGGATCAAGCTTCTTTCGTAGCTCATCTGGCACATGAACGTATGCAACACAGCCAAATACCTTCAAGTGCGATACATCAGGCTTCTTGCTAGTAAAGCATTCTTCAGGAGTCATCCCACGAACTGCAGCTGTGGGAGTTCTATTCATAATATAAACAACAGTATGAATAGTCTCAGACCAAAAATGCATAGGCATATTCTTTTCAACCATCAAGGCACGTGCAACTTCTGCAATATGGCTATTTTTCCTTTCTACAACCCTATTTTGTTGTGGGGTATACCTGCATGTGAACTATCTCTTCATCCCATGAGACCTTAGAAAATCATTGAACTCATTTGAGAGGTACTCTCCCCTTCCATCTAACCTCAAGCACTTTACTTTCAATCCTGTTTCTCTTTCAACTGCAGCCTTGAAAGTTCTAAAGTGCTCAAATGCTTCACTCTTTTCCTTCATAAAATATACCCACAGCTTTCTAGAACAATCATCAATGAATGTGACATAGTATGAACTGCCTCCAAGAGATACATTTTGTGTAGGCCCCCAAATGTCTGTATGCACAACATCAAGGATATTTTTGCTTACATCTCTGTCATGTGAAAAGGGTTGTCTTGCTTGCTTACCAAACTGACATACTTCGCATATCTTATGAAATTCTGTAACTCTAAATGTAGGCAAACCTGTAACCAACCCTTTGGACTGCATTAATTTCAACCTTTTCCTTTAGCATACATAGCAGTATTCATAATAGGAATTCAAGCATCCAGAGTAAACATACATCCAACTCTACTTCCCTTTGCAACTAACCTGCACTTGTCATTGAAGTCTTCTACAAAGCAGCCCTTTGCATTAAATCTGACTTGTAGCCCTTGCTCTACCATCTGACCGACTGACACCAAGTTCTTTGTAATAGATGGCACATGTAATACATCTGAAAGACTCTTTGTCTTACCATCATGCAAGGACAAGGAAACTTTTCCAATGTGTGAAATTGGGTGGCATGAATCATCACCCATCTGCACATAACCTACATTTTGCAAATCTTGCATCTCTCCAAACCATTCTGCATGGCTCGTCATATGATTGGATGCACCTGAATCAACATACCAAACATCATCATGGGTTCTCTTTCCTGTAACAGCATCCAGCATATGCTGCATAACAAATAGATGTTCATGTTTGTCTTCATTCTGTCATGAAGATGATACATAGTTTCCTTGCTCCAACTTACCACTGTGAATATCATCTTTCTTAGCATAACATTGGGTTGCAATATGACCTGTTTTTCCACAATAGTGACACACAATACCAGAGTTGTTAGAACCACTGTTCTGCCATCCACCTCTTCCTCTAAAGCTCCCCCTGCCTCTAATGTTACCACGACCTCCTAAAACCTACATATCGCCAAATTGCTGATTCAATCTGTTTTGCTGGTTGTCACTACTACGTCCTATACCACTGCCACTTGAAGAGAGCCTGCCATGTCCCCTTCCTGAACTGGAGTAGAAATCTTGGACCTGTTCACCACTTTTTTTAGATGTCTCACTCTGCACGTTGATCTCTTCAGTGAGCATGATGGGACCTAAAACAGGCCGGCACTGGCTATAGCACTAGCCGGACCTCATGCTCATGACACACAAATACCCTCACGGCCTCGCGGACTAGGAGCGTCAATCTAATGCTGAAGGACAAACTGCCCTAAAGCTTAATTCCTGCGTTTATAGTTCATAGTCCAACATTTTCCTAAAACTCCTCAAAGGGAGATCGCAAAGTACTTAGGCATAACGCCTCGTCACACACATATAGGAGGCACTCCACGGACTAATAGTCGGAGCCCCACTACAGCTCTCCTACATCTCAGGGATTGGCCCTTTGATGCACTGCTAAACATATAATACAAACGAGCACAAACACCTCTCTTTTATATTTCTCGTATTTCCAGGAGATATACCATGCTTCCTCACTTCACAGTCCCTTAGGAAACCAACCCTCTATCCTACGGCAAGGGATAACCTCACACTCTCAATCGTGAGTCAAAGTCCTAGGAAAACAATTGCTATGCGGTCCAGGAGATTTTCCTTTGATACCATGAACCATGCATAATGCATAATGTGAATGGTTTAGTGCAAAAGCAATAGAAAATCAGCATTGTGCATCGTGTGAAACCAATCTTTTCATGATTTCCATGCTAACATTTATGTATTGAAACGAGGAGAGACACCGAGCCTTACGCTCATGCTGCCTTTTCCTTTATTTTAAAAACAACGTCCTATAGCCGTGATACAACACATAAATCATATTTAAGATTGTACTTTGACGCTCAAACTCCCCTCTCACCCTACCGTTTAATGTTTTGCAATCGTTGATAGGTGTAAGAGTCATTTTATGTGTATTTCTTTGTAAAGAAAGCAATAAATACGGACAGAAACATAGAAATGAGGGTAAACCGAGGCTAACCTCATGCTCTACCTTCATTATACATTGCACAAACACTTATGTAATTTTTTGAAATTTTCCTTTCCTAATTTTCTCCCATTTAAAACCAATTTTCCACCATTTTTGGTATTTTTCCTCTATTTTCTTCAATAAAAAATAACTAGAAATTGAGATTGGTTGTGAGGTATGGCCCTTAGGTTCTTTGACAACAAAATTTCAGGTTTTATTGATATTATATATCATGTTTCCCCTTTATTTTAGAAAAAAAAAACCCATTTTGCCCCTTAAACGCGTGTTTACGGGTTTTATACCATTAATTTCAGTCATAACACTTATGATTTTTTTATTTTCTGAGCATAAACTGATCAAACTCATAGCAAACAACAACATAATGCATAATCAGCCCATGGGAACAATATTTCATCACCCAAATAGCATAAAAACTCATTTTTTCTTCATAAAAATTGAATTGCCGCTTAGGCTTTGTGTCTTGGGATCTCAGTTTTGCTATGGGACTGCATGTTAGCCCTCATTTAATTTCCAACATCTTCAAAGTCAGCACCCTTCATGTCTTCATCCACCCGGAAGCAATCCGGTCTCATCCGGATAAGCTTTCCTCCATCATTCTTCATTGTCTTCTTCCACACAAGAACAACCCCTTAAGGGAGAGAGAGGGAGGAGAGAGAGAAAGACTAGAATCAGAGATTTCCAACCAGGCCACCATTTGACGGGCGAGAGGCAGCGATAAGATCAGTAGAGAAGGAGTAGTTCGAGGGTAATGTCGATTGGGTAGGGTATTTGCAGGCTGCAACCATGATCCCTCTCCATGTTGGCACAATTTTCGGCGTCCAATAGGCAGCCTGCTCCTCCATCTTTCTCTCACCATGATTCTTCTTTTTGACGCTACATTAAAATTTTGGCCCCCAACCTCCCAAAAGGCACATCTCATTTGGCCTCTCTAATGTCCACCCCTTCGCATCTTGCCCAACTTGTGGCCATTTCCCCGCTCGGACTCCGAATCGAGCTCTGAAAAATCATGGGCATCTGACTTGACATCTTGCATTGGCCGGCAACTCCTAAAAACCTGCACGACAGTCTGAAAATTTATCAAAAATCAACAAGTATCGCTCGGGCGCCTTTTAAGCACTTAACGCTTAAAATCGTCCTAGGTCGAGCCGCCGCCTTCGACGTTGAATATTTTTCCCTTGATATTCATAATTTTTAGCTATTTTTAAGCACTTCTCGGCATCAAAACTCCACTCTCATTGGCCACCATGGGATAGGGTGACTCAACTCGTCGAATCCCACAGTAGATCTGCACAAAACAACCAAAGGAAGCATCAAGCTGATACAAAATAGACATATACTAAAACACAGCACAATGCTCACCCTACCCCCTGACAGAACCAAGGCATGACATCCACAAGGAGTAGGCCTAGCATAATCTGATAAAAGGTCTGAAGCTAGTCACTAACCAACTGCTCCAGCACTGCTAAACTAAAAAGAACTGTCAAAGAGGTTGCCCTAAGTGGTGGTCTAAACTACCTACCTAACTAAGGACAACACAACTAGGAGCTCCTATTAGGCAAGGACTCCTATAGCCTGATCAAGAAGTATTTTCTTTTAGCGCATTTCTTCTTTTAGGGTTTTTATGATTTTCATACTCGAGCATGTAAAAAGGAGGGAGCTGAGTGTAGTGACCCAAGGAGAACAGGGCATCGGCCTCAAGTCTTGTCTCGATACCCAAGAACCTACCAAGCCCTCGCAAGGCGACACTTAATCCTTTTATGATGCTCACTTTTATTTTTGCTCCCGACCTTCCTTACTTTCTTCTTTTCTAGCAAGATGCCACCCCTAGGAAGACAAGGCATCGGCCCCAGGTCTGACTCGTCCACAGGAACCTACCAGGCCTTCGCAAGGCAATGATCAACTGCTCATAAATTTTCATTTATTTTATTTTCTATTTTTATAGGGGTTAGAACCCCTTTTTACACACCTCTATATATTTTTATTTTCTTTAAAATATTCAAGGTTTCTTTCCCTTTATCATCATTATTTTTCTTCTGGCAGGCTTCTCTAACTGCCTCACAACTAACAAGAACTCCTAGAATGGTTGCCTAGCAGGCTAGTAGAACAGGGTCACTAGGACTCCCGTCTAAAAGAGGTCTTTTGATGCTTGACAATGTCTTTACAGGAGGCAACGACTACTCAAGCCTCCCTCAGACATATCCAACCTAAACTTGGGACTTCATGCCTTGGACGCCGGTCCCCAACAAGAAAGAAAGACCCCCTTACAAGTACTCAGACACATATAGCATAAAAACCACAGTACTCATAAAGGAGAGATATCACCTGGATAGGGCCACGACAAGCTTCTACGCAACAAAGGCTCCTTCCAAGCTCTTCTTCCAAACCTGTCTAGCACAAAACTCAAACAAGAAACCATTAACCGCACCTGCACTAAACAGACAACTGGCCCTCTTGGCCTAATGAAATAAAACACTTCACCACAAAAAAGGATTGTCCCTCTTGGCCTAACGAAATAAAGTAATAACACCTCGCAACACTGGCCCTCTTGGCCTTATAAAATCAAACAGAATAGCACATACACATCCCTCCCTAAAAGAATCCAGATATACAATAATAGGCTCCTTTTCAAGGAGAAAACCACAGGGCTCGTAGCCCTAAACTAAATGCATAAGGTTATGACCCATCCCTCCTGCATAGATAGCAAGAGGCGTACGCATAACATGTTGTCTAACTAACCTATGGGTCCAGGATAATAACGGTAGATTGGTCTCGGCTACTCTTTGCATCACCCATATCAACCATCGTCTGCCATATATTGCATGCTCTGATAACATTCCCCACAAGCGACCGGGTCCTGTTTCATCATTGAACACAATATCCAAACTAGGACCACAATTGAAGAAGAGGTCTTCCTCATAAGCAAGATTTGCCAGTGAATCCGCAAACTGATTCCAGTAACGTGGAATCAGCTGAAAAGACACTCTCTCAAACTCTTCAAGTAGGGTCATAGCAATCCGATGATACATACAAAGAATGGGATTCCGCACTGTGTATGTCCCATCTAGCTGATTCAGGATCAACTGGGAATCCCCTTTTACCAACAACCGATGAATACCACCTTGTTTGGCAATATGCAGTCCCATAATCAAGGCTTTATACTCCGCCATATTGTTAGTGAATCCTACCCTGAGATAAGCAGCTAACTTCATCATAACTCTTCGTCGGGGATCTCGGATTACTACTCCAACACTCCCTTTTTTATTAGGGCCCCTGGACGCTCCGTCAAAATATAATATATACGTCCATAATGGGTTTACATAGCCGGCCATCAGAACTCCTCTATTCGTAATTATGGTAATCAAAGTTTAGCATGTTGGGAGGATGAACTGACGGCTCCATCCCACCTTCTTCATTGAACTCAACAGGGATACTTGTCAACAGTCGTAGACAGTGATGGCAGAAGACTTTAATCTCCCACACAAAGGTTCCGTCTTCTTGCTCAATCACTTTGTATCCTTTGCTCCACCAGATAAGTTTCCCCTGATGATATTTTTGCTCCATATATGGGTGCTCCAAATAAGGAATTAACCGACCCATCAACCAACTTTAAGCTCTTTTGTAGGTCTCAGATCATCCCCAGCATGGACCTGCGATGCATTTTCTTTGTATTAGCATACTTAGAAATAATAAGGTTCAATCTTATTAAGATTAACCTTATTTTTAAACTCTACTCCTTGTAAATCAGCTAATAGAGCCGTAGACCTATTTTTCCCTAACTTGACAATCTTGTAGGGGCCATCCCATTTAGGTTCTAACTTCCCTGGAAACAACTCCCTATGCGCATCATAGTAGAGGACTGATTGCCCTTTTTTAAAGGTATATTTCTTTGCTCTAAGGTCATGCAACTACATCATCCGATATTTAGCTACCTCCTGGTGTAACAAGCTCTGCAACTTCAATTCTTCCAGGTGGGTTATAGTCGTGAAACGTTCAAAAAGGGAATCCTTATCTCCCAAAGAATGGTTAATTGCAAACCGTATGGTTGGCAACTCAATCTCGAGGGGTAACACACACTCTTCCCCATAAACCAATTTAAATGGAGTATGGACGGTAGCTCGCTTGAACATGGTATTATACGCCCATACTGCCACATACAACTTCATGTCCCGGTCTTGTTTCTTCTCAGAGACTATCTTAGACAAGATTCCCACAAGCTGCTTATTAGTACTTTCAACTTGTCCGTTTGCTTGCGGATTATAAGGAGTCGTTTTATTGTGCTTGATTTGCCAAGCTTCTGTCAGGCTTTTGATCACTTTGTTCAAAAAATGGGTTCCACGGTCCAACACTAATTCCTTCAGTGGACCAAAATGGCAGATAATCTACTCTAAAAGGAAACTTGCAGTCTCTTTTGCATTGTCCTGCCTCGTTGCCCACACTTCTGACCATTTTGTAAAATAATAAGTTGCTAATATAATGTACCTCTTCTGGGTAGTAGACGACAGGGTAATAGGACCCACAAAATCAATGCCCCACTTCTCAAATGGAAGGATAGCCATGATAGGCATAAGTGGACGTTTCTTATTCTCTCTACTGTCATGTCTTTGACAGGTATCACATCTCTTAACATACTCAAAGGAATCTTGGAAGATGGACGGCCACCAATATCTAGCTCTTAATGCTTTCTGCGCCGTCAACCGTCCAACGAAGTGCCCTCCACATGCAGAGTCATGGCACTCTTCTAAGATAAAAGGAACCTCGTCAGGCATCACACATTGACGGTAGATATCATCAATACCCTGACGATATAGTGTCCCTGCGATCAAGGAAAACTTCAAAGCCTGTTGTTTGATTTTTCTCTTTTCAGACTTTGACAAACCAGCTCCCGTCTCTCCTGTTGATAGATAATGCGTAATAGCAGCATACCAAGATGGGATAGAAGCTGTATCAATTTTAAACATTTCCTCAATATCACTTCCTTCAGCCAAAGTCTCTTTCAGCTCCCCGAAATCCACAAGGCATTCCACAATACCCTGCAACCTTGGTGGCTTACTCTTAATCTCATAATCGAACTCCTACAAAGTGATTAACCACTTTGCCAAATGATCAGGTGGATGTAGCTTGTTCATAAGCAATCTAAGCCCTTCTACCTTTGTATAGAACACTACCTTTTCATAGAGGATGTAGTGCCTGAATTTCTTAGTCCCAAAGACCATCGCAAGACACAACTTCTCCATGTAGATATAATTGATCTCTAAAATGCCCAATTTTCGACTAGCAAAAGCTATCTGATGATACCACTTGTCCTCCCAGATTTGGGCTAAATAGAAGAGCTAATACTATGCATGGTGGCTGTTGAAAATATATAGAACACCTCGCCTCTTTTAGGTGCTTTTAAAATGGGTGCTTTTACTAGCTCCTATTTCACATCCTCGAAAGCTACCTTACAAGGGTCGCTCCATTCAAATGAGCAGCTAAAGGATAATAAATTAGTTAATAGCAACGTTCTTTCTGCCAAGGCATTTATAAACCTCCGATAGTACCCTATCGACGATAGAAAGCTATGAACCTCTTTCAGAGTGCGTGGTGGGCTCATAGCAACTATAACCTTGATCGTTTCAGGGTCAATTGCTATCCCTACTGAACTGACCACATGGCCCAGCAATAGCCCATAAGGCACTCCAAAGACACACTTCCGTGGGTTAAGAGCGATGCAAAATTGTTTGCAACGCTCAAAGCATTTTCTTAAAATAACCAACATCCTTTCCCTTACAGTGGCTGCCCCCAGGTCATCAATAAATACTTTCAACTCATTTGGGGAGATGTCACCAAAGGTCTTGTCTGCTGTTCGTTGCCACGATCCAGGTGCATTGCATAAACCAAAGGCCATCACATGGTACGCAAAAGTACCAAAGACAGTAATAAAAGTCATTTTCAACTTGTCCTCTTCTGCAATTGCCATCCGATTATATCCTGCAAAGCAATCTATAAACGAATATATTTCCCTACCCTCTAATTGATCCAAAATCTGGTCAATAAATGGCAAGGAGTAGTAATCTTTAACTGTCTGCTTATTCAGCTCTCTAAAATCTACACATAATCGGATTTGTTTGTTTTTCTTCTTCCTGATAACAACGGGTGAACACCATTCTGTGTGCTGAACAGGGAAGATCAAACCAACTTTCCTTAGCTTCTGCAACTCCTCAAATAGCCCGTCCCTCAATTCAAAAGGCATATCTTGCCTTCTTTCTTGGCACTTCCTCATCCTTCTTAGGGTCAACTTTCTTGTCAACCGGCCTTAGCGGTCCCCCTTCTATGCTAGAATTCTGGACTTGTGTCTCCTTATCCCCTTGTTTAGGGTTTGCCTCAACCGGTTTTGCATTATCTTTACCAACCTCTTTAGCCTTTTGGCCTCTTGTCACGGCTCTTAAGTTAGAGGTTTCAGCATCATTAACTTGTACAGCCTTAATAAGGCTGACTCCATTGCCTTGTGGCAACTCTTCTATATTTGTTTTTCCCCTCTGCAATATTTGTCTTGGTGCATCATTATGCTGCAAGTTATTTCCTTGCACTCTATGATTCACTGGGCCCGGTTGTTTACTCCCTTGTTGGAGAGAACTAATCTTACTCCAACAGGTAGCAGCTAAATGGCCTGACTTCCCACAAATGTCACATTTCACATTTGGACAATTTCTAGGGAAGTGCTGTCCACCACACCATTTACAACTAAATCTAGAGGGTCCACCCTCTTCAGGGCGTCGACTCCCTATTAGGTTTTGTTGCTTCTTCAAAAAATTAACGTTGACAGCTATTTGTCGATATTGTTTGGAAATCATATCGGTATAATGCTTCATCATGTCCTTAACTTCGCCAAGGACATTAGATGCACTCGACTCGTAGCCTCGATCGTCAACCCGCCATTCCATTGGCCTAACAATCTAATTTGGCACTAGCTGTTGACCCACAGGAACAATCTTAGAATTTGAAACTTGGCCTCCAACATTTGGTGGAGCCAAGTGACTTGCCATAGGCATAGTCACACTGGGAGGAGCCGGTAGTAAAGGTATATTTGAAACCATACTCCCTCTCCCAATAGGGTTAGTCATAGGCATCCCTTGACTTCCATTCGTCAATGATGGATTGCCGCCAACTAAACCCCCATTAACATTCATTCGAGAGGAGTAGGCCGTTTGTAATCGTGCTTCCACTCCCTCTACCCGCGTAATAGCAGTGTCTATATCTGCCAAGGCCACACTGCTCAATTGTACTTGGATATTAAAATCTAACCCATGCAAAAAGTATTGCAATTGGGCAGCCGGAAAAATGGGAATATAAGTTTGCAACTTACGAAATACTTCCTTCAACTTCTTAGCATATGCTTTCACATTCTCGTGAGGATCTTGATGTGTTACATTCAAGACCCGCAACCAATATTGGCCACCTCTTTCAGGGGCATATTCTGCTCGGAAAGCTGCATAGAATTGATCAATGGTGGTTATGGTTCCAGACTCTATGCTGTGATACCATACCGCAACCCTTCCTTTTAACGTCATATTGAAGAACATCATGAGATGTCTCTCGTCTTGGATGCGATAATTGAAAATCAATCTTTGAAATTCACAAATGTGAAATTCTGCATCCTCTTCCGCTAACCCATTAAAAATGGGCAAGGGAACTCCTAAGGCTGGTAAATCCGGCGTCCCTGCAGGAATCGTAATAGGTTGTGCCATGGTGACAATCGGATTAGCAGTAGGAGCTTGAAGTGGTGGATTCACACCCCCACTTGAAGTGGGTAGACTTGGTGGAGGAGAAGAAGATCTTACACTTCCCCCTGCACCTAATGGAATAGGTGGAGTAGTTAAATGACTAAGACCACTGCTTCCTATACGTACTGGGCTACTCCTTTGAGAAGAATAACGGCTTACAATCTCTAACTGCCGTCTAGCCCTCTCAGCACGTTCTGCTTTCTGGATTTCGGCTTGACGGTCCTTGTCAAAGGACATAAACCAACTTCCTTTTGGTCCCTAGAAACCCTAGATCCGAAAGCCACCACTTATAAGTGGCTCCCGGTAGACGCACCACTTATGGGACCTAAAACGGGCCGGCACTGGCTATAGCACTAGCCGGACCTCATGCTCATGACACACAAACACCCTCACGGCCTCACGGACCAAGAGCGCCAATCTAATGCTAAAGGACAAACTGCCCTAAAGCTTAATTCCTGTGTTTATAGTTCATAGTCCAATATTTTCCTAAAACTCCTCAGACAGAGATCCCAAAGTACTTAGGCATAACACCTCGTCACACACATATAGGAGGCACTCCATGTCAAGATTGTGGAAGAGAAGGAAGGTGTCTCACTTGTAGCTTTCTTGCTTGCACAATAGGGGAATACACACACAGGTGGAGGCTGAAAACAGTTTTCCTCTTCTTAGTTGTGTAAGCCAAAAGAACTCTAGTACAAAGAAATAGAAGAACCCTATATATGGGTCTCAAAACAAACTCAACTAACTAAGGTGGCATACTAACTGAGCCACGAACTAGAGTAGATAAGGATAGCTGTTATCTAGCTATTATTCATGGGCGGTGTACCAACCGCATCTGCAATTAACATGTCGGTAACATAAATGCACAATGGTCACCCTGGCATATCACGAGTGGAGCTCAATATCTCAACACTCACCCTCGAGCTCAATCCCAATTCCTGCACACCAAGCAGGTCTCTGAACTTGCGCAGCTTCTCTGTGCCCAATGCCTTCGTGAATATGTCAGCTACCTGATCCTCTATGCTAACATAAACTAGATCAATAAGACCTAGTAAAACCCTCTCCCACACATAGTGATAATACACCTCAATGTGCTTTGTTCTAGCATGATAGACTGGGTTATTTGCCAAGTGTATACTACTCATGTTGTCACAATAAATGACAACTGGCCCATCTGTAGGCTCATGCATATCATAAAGTAGCTTATGCAACCAAGCTACCTCACATGCAGCCATTGTTGCACCCCTGTACTCAGCCTCTGTGCTCGACAAGGCAACTGTAGGTTGTTTCTTGCTACTCCAAGTGACTGTAGTACTCCCAAAAGAGAACACATATCCACTGGTAGATCGTCTATCAGAAATGCTACCAGCCCAATCAGCATCAGTGTATCCATGCAACTGTATCTGAACCCTAGTCTCATAAAGTAGTCCATACTGCAATGTGGACTTCACATCCCTGAGTATGCATCTAGCCGCATCCAAATGCGGTTTCCTTGGAGCCTGCATAAACTGACTTAGCAATCCAACAGCATAGCTCAAATCTGGCCTGGTAATATAAATCAAATTTTCTACTATGTGTCTGTACATAGTAGGGTCTTCCAGAAGATCATCTGCATCTGCGCTCAGCTTCACATTCTGCTCCAAAGGAACTGAAATAGGCCTATAGCCTATCATCCCATATTTGGACAGCATGTCCAATCCATACTGCCTCTGCAAGAGCCGTATCCCACTTGGTGATCTAATCACCTCAATGCCCAAGAAATAACACAGCTCTCCCAAATCCTTCATCTCGAACTTCTGCTTCAATAGCATTTTCACATGAAGGATATCTTCATCATTGTCACCTGTCATAATCAAATCATCAACATAAATGACAAGCAGCATAATACCTTTCTCCGTTTTTCTCACATAAAGTCAGAAATCTGCCTTGGAAATCTGAAGCCAATAGTGACAAGATATTGTCCTATCTTGTCAGACCATGCTCTAGGTGCTTGCTTCAAGCCATACAATGCTTTCTTCAACCTGCAAACAAACTCAGGATGAACAGCATGCACATAACCTGGTGGCTGCTCCATATATACCTCTTCTTGCAAATCACCATGCAAGAAGGCATTCTTTACATCCATCTGATGTAAAGACCATTCCTTTGATGCAGCCATAGCAATGACTGCTCTTACGATTGCCATCCTTGCAATCAGACTGAATGTTTCTTCATAATCAATGCCATATGTTTGTGCATACCCCTTAACTACTAATCTTGCCTTGTATCTGTTCACAGAACCATATGCATTGTGCTTCACCTTATAAACCCACTTACAGCCAATTGCATTCTTACCTTTAGGTACAGGTACCAATTCCCATGTAGCATTTGCTTCCAAGGCATCCATTTCTTCATCCATGGCTTTCTCCCATTTTTCTTTTCCCATGGCTTGCTCAAAAGAAGTGGGTTCTGGTTCCTGTATCACTTTGACCATATATGCATAGTGAATGGCTGTAAATCCATCATATTTCAGCCTATCCACAGGATACCTAGTTCTGGTAGACCTACGCAAAGTAAGTTCACTCCCAGGTGCTCTCAAAACATCCCTGGTCTTCCTTACTCTAGGTGTAACAATAGAAGGAATACCCAACTCATCATCAATGCTCTATTCTGAGCCACTGGATTCACCATCCACATAAGAGTGACCTGCATTCACATCAAACATGGGCTGATCTACCTTCTATTTTCCTTTTCGTGATACTTGCATACCACTATCTGCATTGCTTTGAGAAGATTCTCCTGATCTCAATCTGCCTGTCCATGGCAAAGAATGTGAACCACTGCTAGAGGACGCTCCAGGTCTACTAATATCTTGTGACTGCTGCTGTGAATTCTATGTAGCATTACCACTTTGTGCATCTACATTATCAATCACATTTACTGGTTTATACCAACTACTCGTCTCATCAAAAACAACATCTCTGCTCATTGTAAACTTACGAGTAGAAGGGTTATAGCATCTATACCCTTTCTTGCAGAGAGTAAACAATAAAGATGCACTTCTCAGATTTGGATCCAACTTGGATCTCAACTCATCTGGCACATGAACATAGGCAATGCAACCAAAAATCTTCAAATGAGAAATATTTGGTTTCCTACCAGTATACCTCTCCTCTGGAGTCATCTCATGTATTGCTGCAGTGGGAGTCCTGTTCATTATGTAGACTACTGTAGCAACTGCCTCAGCCCAATAGAAATCTGGCAGGTCTTTTTCATTGAGCATGGCGCGAGATACCTCTCCAATATGCCTGTTTTTTCTTTCTACAATTCCATTTTGTTGTGGGATATGACTACATGAATATTGCTGCTTTATGCCATGCTCCTGCAAGAACCTTGCAAACTCATTTGAGAGGTACTCTCCCCCTCCATCTGACCTTAGGCATTTTATTTGTAGACCTATTTCTTTTTCAACCATAGCTTTAAGAGTTTTGAAATGCCCAAAAACTTCACTTTTCTTTTTCATAAAATACACCCAAACTTTTCTGCTATAGTCATCAATAAAAGTGACAAAATAATGATAGCCTCCAAGAGATGCAGCTTTAGTAGTCTATATATCAGAGTGGATTAATTCCAATGGCTTCTTACTCTCTTGAACATGTCTAGGAAATGGTTTCCTTGCCTGTTTTCCAAATTGGCAGGCTTCACATACCTTATGCATTTCTGCAACCTTGAATTTAGGCAATCTTGCAACAATATTTTGGGCCTGCATTGATCTAAGTCGTTGTACATTAACATGACCAATGCGTTTATGCCAGATATCAATATCTACAACTACATCGGTCCCATGTGCAAACATTATTGCACTCAATTCAGACATGTCTGCATCCAACGTAAACATTCTGCCCTTCTTCTTTCCTTTTGCTATCAAGCGACCTTTATTTTTCATATCCTCAACAAAGCATCCATGAGGATTAAATCTGACCTACAAGCCCTGCTCAACCATTTGACCAACATAAACTAGATTCTTGGTGATATTCGGGACATGAAATACATCGGACAGGTATTTCTTTTTTCCATCCTGCATAGACAAAGGAATTTTTCCAATCTACACAATAGGATGTGCAGTATCATTACCAATCTCCACAAATCCTAGTTTTTCCATTTTCCTTGCATCCTCCATCCATTCTACATGACCTGTCATGTGGTTTGATGCACCTGAGTCAACATACCATACATCGTTGCTTTCTTCTACACTTGACATAGAATTGTTCATGTGCTGCACCATAAACAAATGCTCATTTCTATCATCACCCTGTCTACTAGAAGATGCATAATTCCCTTGTTGCAATTTTCCATTCATGATGTCATTCTGCTTTTTATAGCAGTCTTTAGCCATATGACCCATTTTACCATAGTAGTAGGATTCAACATTACTGTTTGCATTTTGGCCTCTTTGCCATCCACCACGACCTCTTTGGCTCCCCCTACCTCTAGAGTTACCACGTCCTCCTCCATAGGACTAGTTTTCTTGAGTTTGCTGCATATTCTGATTTCTACCACGGCCTCCAGATCGGCTTTCTCTACCTCTGCCTCTACCTCTTCCAGCATTTGAGTAGAAGACAGCTTCTTTTGAGTTCTCCTAAAGAAGATGCACCACCATTTCTCTGCTCCTCAGAAATTAGAAGAGCAATCAACTCCTCAAAGTCAGGAAATCTTTCACGAATTGAAATGGATGTCTGAAACTGTGCATAATCCTTTCCTAGACCATTCAAGGTCACAGAAACTAAATCATCATCTTTCACTAGCGACCCAATGAAAGCAAGTGCATCTGCAATCTTTTTCACCTTCATGTGGTAGTCATTGATGCTCATACTTTCTCTTTGCACATTATGCAACTCTTGCTTGAGCTGCATTTTCCTGGCTTGCGTATTTATGCTATACATTTTTTACAAAGTATTCCATGCCGCCTTTGGCGTACTTGCATTCTGAATATGCACAATCATAGAGTCTCAAAATACTGATAGACAGTCAGTACATAACTTTCCTCGCTCTCTCATGCCATGCTTTAAATGCTTGCATTTGTTGTTGATTGGGAACATCAGGAAGAACTGGTTCTTCTTCATTTCCTGCAACAAATTCCCAATATCCTTTTCCCATAAGGAAATTCGTCATTCTGAACTTCCATGCTTGGAAGTTGTTCTTGTCAAGCTTTTCAGTGACAATCTGTGAAAGAGAATCAGACGCCATTACAGAACACTGCAAAAAATTCTGTCACTGCAAAGAACACAGCTTCAGTCTCACAAGGGAAAATCTGCAAAACTGATGAAAGTGATATTTGACCACGCAGTCACTTCCTAGTGACGATTTTGCATCAACAGGCAACAAGGATGATTCTGTAACTCCCAATGTCTCTGCGCACAGGCATACGATGCAATTTCTACAGTAACTTTTCACCGACCTGTAGAACAGTGGTCGCACAGCATAAAACTGGGCCTTTTCCTAAGTGCGTGCAGAAAACTTCTGCCTCCAAAACAGGCCCCGAAATGGCCTCAAATCAAAAAAACAGGGTCGCCATGGGCTAAAGCCCTCTCCCGCAGCATATACTGCCCTCTTGCTTCATCGCGAAGGGCGTCTCAACCTGAGACAATGCACTCTTGCACTTCCCGGCTGTGCTACCTACAGAGACTTGCTCCCAAAACAGAAAAATGAAAGCAACACTGGTCCTCTTACCAGAACACCGCGAACTTGGTTTTCTTTCTTGAGCTCCTTACCACGAACAAGGCTCTGATACCATGTCAAAATTGTGGGAGAGAAGGAAGGAGTGTCAATTGTAGCTTTTTTGCTTGCACAATGGGAGAATACACACACAGGTAGAGGCTGAAAACAGTTTTCCTCTTCTTAGTTGTGTAAGCCAAAAGAACTCTAGTACAAAGAAATAGAAGAACCCTATATATGGGTCTTAAACCAAACTCAACTAACTAAGGTGGCATACTAACTGAGCCAATAACTAGAGTAGATAAGGATAGCTGTCATCTAGCTATTATTCATGGGCGGTGTACCAACCGCATCTGCAACTAACACGTCGGTGACATAAATGCACAATGGTCACCCTGGCATATCACGAGTGGAGCTCGATATCTCAACACTCCACCGACTAATAGTCGGAGCCCCACTGCAGCTCTCCTACATCTCAGGGATTGGCCCTTTGATGCACTACTAAACATATAACACAAACGAGCACAAACTCCTCTCTTTTATCTTTCTCGTATTTCCAGGAGATATACCATGCTTCCTCACTTCACAGTCCCTTAGGAAACCGACCCTCTATCCTATGGCAAGGGATAACCTCACACTCTCAATCATGGGTCAAAGTCCTAAGAAAACAATTGCTATGCGGTCCAAGACATTTTCCTTTAATACTATGAACCATGCATAGTGCATAATGTGAATGGTTTAGTGCAAAAGCAATAGAAAATCAGCATTGTGCATCGTGCGAAACCAATTTTTTCATGATTTCCATGCTAACGTTTATGTATTGAAACGAGGAGAGACACTGAGCCTTACGCTCATGATGCCTTTTCCTTTATTTTAAAAACAACATCCTATAGCCATGATGCAACACATAAATCATATTTAAGATTGTATTTTGATGCTCAAACTCCCCTCTCACCCTACCATTTAATGTTTTGCAATCGTTGATAGGTGTAAGAGTCATTTTATGTGTATTTCTTTGTAAAGAAAGCAATAAATACGGACAGAAACATAGAAATGAGGGTAAACCGAGGCTAACCTCATGCTCTACCTTCATTATACATTGCACAAACACTTATGTAATTTTTTGACATTTTTCTTTTATCGTTTCCTAATTTTCTCCCATTTAAAATCAATTTTCCACCATTTTTTGTATTTTTTCTCTATTTTCTTCAATAAAAAATGACTAGAAATTGAGATTGGTTGTGGGCTGTGGCCCTTAGGTTCTTTGACAGTAAAATTTCAGGTTTTATTGATGTTATATCTCATGTTTTCCCTTTATTTTGCAAAAAAAAAACCCATTTTGCCCTTTAAACGCGTGTTTTACGGGTTTTATACCATTAATTTCAGTCATAACACTTCTGATTTCTGAGCATAAACTGATCAAACTCATAGCAAACAACAACATAATGCATAATCAGCCCATGGGAACAATATTTCATCACCCAAATAGCATAAAAACTCATTTTTTCTTCATAAAAATTGAATTACCGCTTAGGCTTTGTGTCTTGGGATCTCAGTTTTGCTATGGGACTGCGTGTTAGCCCTCATTTAATTTCCAACATCTTCAAAGTCAGCACCCTTCATGTCTTCATCCACCCGGAAGCAATCCGGTCTCATCCGGATAAGCTTTCCTCCATCATTCTTCATTGTCTTCTTCCACACAAGAACAACCCCTTAAGGGAGAGAGAGGGAGGAGAGAGAGAAAGACTAGAATCAGAGATTTCCAACCAGGCCACCATTTGACGGGCGAGAGGCAGCGATAAGATCAGCAGAGAAGGAGTAGTTCGAGGGTAATGTCGATTGGGTAGGGTATTTGCAGGCTGCAACCATGATCCCTCTCCATGTTGGCGCAATTTTCGGCGTCCAATAGGCAGCCTGCTCCTCCATCTTTCTCTCACCACGATTCTTCTTTTTGACGCTACATTAAAATTTTGGCCCCCAACCTCCCAAAAGGCACATCTCATTTGGCCTCTCTAATGTCCACCCCTTCGCATCTTGCCCAACTTGTGGCCATTTTCCCATCCAGACTCCGAATTGAGCTCTGAAAAATCCTCGGCATCGGGATTGATATCTCACATTGGCCGGCAACTCCTGAAAACCCGCACGATAATCTGAAAAATTATCAAAAATCAACAAGTATCACTCTGACGCCTTTTAAGCACTTGACACTTAAAATCGTCCTAGGTCGAGCCGCCGCCTTCGACGTTGAATATTTTTCCCTTGATATTCGTAATTTTTAGCTATTTTTAAGAACTTCTTGGCATCAAAACTTCGCTCTCAGATCATAAGGGAGACCAACTCATTGAAATTTGGAAATGGCTTTCTAACATATACGGAAGTTACAAAAGACTTCCAAGCCTTTTCATTGTTAAGTCCACCCAAGGTAGACGACACTAAATCATCATCATCGGGCATTGCATTAATCGCTGCCAAGGCATTTGCAATGCTCCTTACCTTCAGTGCATACTCATTGATAGACATCTTCCCTTTCTTCAATGTATTCAACTCTTGCTTGAGTTGAATCTTTCGTGCCTTTGTATTTATGGAAAACATACTTTCAAGCATGGTCCAAGGTGCATATTAATTCTCTGCATTTCTAATGTGTTCCAGCATATTATTGTCAATTATTCCAAACAGCCAATACATGACCTTTTTGTCTTTTGCATTCCATTCCTTCCTTGCCTTTGTCTCTTTTGCAGTTGGAAGATCACTCACCTCCGGCTCCTTTTCTTCACCTGAAACAAACTCGTAGAGGCATTTTCCAATAAGAAAGTTCGTGACACGAAACTTCCATGAAGGGTAGTTGTTCTTGTCGAGCTTCTCAAGGATGGGGCTTCCACTGTTCTCTGCCATTATCACAAAACTAATACCAAACAGCAAGCAAATCTTCTGCAACCCTCGACTTGTAGTGCACAGCAATACACCAGACAGTCTTTTTCACTGTCTTCTCAACAATACATGCAATCTGAAACCAGTTTGTAGATAAACCTTGTGTTTATTCGCTATAAACACCTTTGAACTTACAGATCTGAAACATGTAACCTGTGCACCTGTATATGGCAAGCACAACTCAAATTGCAGGGTATCTCAAACTGTTGTCTGCAACCTTGCGGCTCTAAAATGGGCCTTGAAACGGCCTCAAATGCCCAAAATAACTGCAGGAAAGCCTTAAATTGGCTTATTTGCAGAATACATAGTGCTCTTCGCGGACACCAAATCTCACTGCAATCTGAGATTTTTGCTCTGCCCTGCTTTCGGTGCCTCCACAGGCACTGTCCAAGAGAAAGAGTGGAAGAATGGGAGAGCTTCTTACTCGTGGCTTGCTTGCTCGAACCTTGCTTCTTCTCTTTCACTTCAGCCTTCAAAATCAGCCTCTCTTAGTGGCGCGGCTCTGATACCATGTCAAGAATCGCGTGGTGGGGGGGCTTGCTCAAGATGCTGTGCCGAACACACACAGAATGCACAAGGAGAAGCTCACTCAAGAGACAAGAAGAGAGATGGAGGCCAAAACATTTTCTTGCTAATTTTTTCTTCTTCTTCCACACACTTTACAATGTACACAATGTATAGATAAGATACAACATAAAGAAAAGTGGCCTACTAAGTCAAACAATGCATAACCAACTATACTAGTCAACTGGCGCAATAACTATGCCAGCTGAAAATAGGTGTAACAACCTAAATATAATAAGTAATGAGTCAGTGGCCATGTGAGAGTTATAATGACCACTGATGTGCTAAGTGTAGACGTGTGGACCCATCTAACCAGGCGGTCCATCATTAATGTCCGCATGTGTTGAGCTTATCATCTCAACACAGATTCTGTTTCTCTCTTTGTGTGGGTTCTGTAAGAGAAGAACAAGCTCTCTGTTATGTCCTCTACTTCTGCTTTCTACTTCTGTCTCTGTGTGTGTCTCTGTCTTTGCTCGTGTCTCTGTCTCTGTCTCTGTCTCTGCGACTGCCATGTAATAGGAACAATAGTACATCCATACTTCTATCTCATTGTCAGAGGTGATTTCAGAAGTCAGTTTAGGTTCAGGTAGGAGGTATTCTCCCATGGACAAAGACTTTGCTTCCCTAGGTAGTTGGCTTACATTGCCTACTATTAGGGACTGTGCCTCTGTTTTCTTGGGAAATATCTATTTGACGGCCTCTTCATCTCCTGATATACCATCTGTTACTTCATTGGAGGAGTCGGTTATGACTTCGATGGACGTGGATCCATTTCCTTTTTGCAATCCATACAACTTCAATACTACCTTGATGGTCCTCTGCCTAGGGTTAGAGTTCCTTTGGACCAATCCATCCTTGCTCTTGCTTCAAAAAGTCAAGGTCTTCCCAATACAAGAGGATATGAGGTCCCGTAGGAATTTGGTTTGACCACTAAATATATCAGCCAATAGTCTCTTCTTGCAAAGGTTGTCTTTACGTATGGGAGGATGCCCAACGATTTGATTCTACTTTGATCTACCAATCTGATAAGCCACTGCGTAGGCTACATTCCTTGCAAGCCTAGATCCTTCATTGCCACATCCATCATTATATTTGCCGATGAACCTCCATCAATCAATGCATCTGTAATAAAGCATCCTTCTATCCATATGCCAATCTCTGGGGTTCCAGGATCCAAGAAGGTGTTAGCCACCTCTACTTCTTTTACGGGTTTTGCGGCTTTGTTGGACTTGGTCACCATGGAGGGAACAATTCTTAGGCCTCTTCTTCTTGTAAGTATACTTTTGAATTTCTTTCAACAACTAGGAGACAACATCAACAACTTTCGAAATGTTAAGTTTGGTTTAAAAGTGTCTAGGTTTTTAACCAAATCATACTCTTTGATACGATCCACAGGCTTTTCCAATCTGCTAGAAAATGGGGCCACATCCACTTTTATTGTAACATGCCCATTTGTCCGCTTGTGGGACACGTCTTAGCAGCCCATCGGGAGGAGGGTCTAGAAGGCTCCGCCTGGCACTCACAGGGAATGCCACAGTGTTCACGGTCTAGGTATTCCCGAGTCTGCCCCAAGCGGAAGTGTCCACTCGTTTCCACTTGGGATCGACCTGAGGTCAGGGTTCCTTTCTTACCAGCAAAGTCTCAACCTTTCTGCCGAACGGCATAGACCCATTCCTGTCAAGAATTGCATGGTGGGGGGACTTGCTCAAGATGCTATGCTGAACACACACACAATGCACAAGGAGAAGCTCACTCAAGAGACAAGAAGAGAGATGAAGGCCAAAACGTTTTCTTGCTGATTTCTTCTTCTTCTTCCACACACTTTACAATGTACACAAAGTAATAAGATACAACATAAAGGAAAGTGGCCTACTAAGTCAAAGAATGCATAACCGACTACACTAGTCGACTGGCGCTATAACTACAACAGCTGTAAATAGGTGTAACAACCTGAATATAACAAGTAATGAGTCAATGGCCATGTGTGAGTCATAATGACCACCGACGTGCTAAGTGTGGACGTGTGGACCCAACTAACCAAGTGGTCCATCATCAATGTCCGCATGTGTTGAGCTTGTCATCTCAACACTCCCCCTCAAAGCTCAACTGCATCTCTGCAACTCCAAGTAAGCTTCGAAACTTTCGAAGCTTCTCTGTATCCAATGCCTTCGTGAAGATGTCAGTTATGTGATCTTGTGTGCTGACATACACCAAGTCAATCTCACCTGCTAGTACCTTTTCTCTCACAAAGTGGTAGTGTACCTCAATATGTTTTGTCCTAGCATGAAACACAAGGTTCCTAGCCAACTGTATACTGCTCAAGTTGTTACAATAAATGACAACTAGACCTTCCACCTGCACATCTAAATCAGCCAATAACTTTTACAACCATATTATTTCACATGCTACAACAACAACACCTCTATACTCAGCCTATGTACTCAACAAAGCAACTGTAGATTGCTTTTTGCTGCTCCAAGCAACTGCTGCACTACTAAGAGAGAACATGTATCCGCTTGTAGATCTTCTATCAGACATAGTACCAGCCTAATCTGCATCTGTGTATCCAAACACATGTACATCTGTACCTCCCTCATAGAAAAGTCCATAATGTAATGTGGACTTCACATATCTCATGAGATATGCATCTCACTGCATCCAAATGTGGCTTTCTACGTACTTGCATAAACTGACTCACAAGACCAACAACGTAGCTCAAGTCTGGCCTTGTAATGGTCATGTAGATCAAACTCCCCAGTATCCTCCTGAACATAGTAGGGTCTTCTATCTCATCCCCAACATCAGCACTCAACTTTACATTCTGCTCCAACGGGACTGAAAGTGGTTTGCATGCTGTCATACCATACTTGGACAACATATCCAAGCCATATTGTCTTTGGGACAGCCATATACCATCATCACATATGATCACCTCAATACCAAGGAAGTACCTTAGCTCACCTAAATCCTTCATCTCAAACTTCTTCTTCAAAAAGTCCTTGACTTCAAAAAGTCCTTGACTTCAGCAATCCCACTATCACTATCACCTGTAATAATCAAGTCATCCACATAGATGACTATGATGACCCAACCTGCATCTCCCTTTCTCACATAAAGTGAGTGATCAGCATCAGAAACATAAAAGCCAATATTGACAAGATACTCTCTGATCTTGTCATACCATGCTCTAGGTACTTGCTTGAGCCCATACAATGCCTTCTTCAACCTGCACATATACATGGGATGCTCTAAATCTTCATAACCTGATGGCTGATCCATATACACTTCTTCCTGCAAATCACCATGCAAGAAGGCATTCTTCACATCCATTTTCTACAACCTCCAACCTTTGGCTATTGCCAACGCAATCACACATCTAACAATTGCCATCCTAACAACTGGACTGAAGGTTTCATCATAATCTATGCCATATGTCTGGGCATAGCCTTTTGCAACCAACCTAGCTTTGTACCTACTAATAGAACCATCTTCATTGTGCTTAATCTTATAAACCCACTTACATCCAATAGCTTTCTTGCCCTTCGGCAATGATACTAGTTCCAAAGTCTTATTGGCCTCTAATGCAGCCATCTCCTCATCCATTGTTGCATCCCAATGAGCATGACCAACAGCTTCCTCAAAACATGTGGGCTCACCTCAACTAGTTTCACCATATAAGCATAATGGTGAGCTGCATAACCTTCAAAACCAAATCTTTTAACAGGGTATCTGACCTTGTTAGATCTTCGTACCACCGGATCACTCAATGGAGCCTTTACATTAGTATGAGCTCTTTGTACACCTGGTGTCCTGATAGAAGGAATGCCAAGCTCATCATCCAAGCTCTCTGAGCCACTAGAGTCTCCATCAAGAACTACATCAATGCCATCTTACACTTTATTCTTTCCTTTGTCTTTACATGTAGTGCTACTAGATGCACCTGAAGATGTAGAGCTACTCCTTAGTCTCCCAAACCATGGACTACCAGATGATGTCTCTAGTCCACTAGGAGTTCGTGATTCTTACTTTTCAGCTTGCACATGAGTGTCATGATCATCATCATCATCCAATGCGTCATAACTAGATGCATACCAACTGCTCATTTCATCAAAGATGACATCCCTGCTCACTTTGAACTTACATGTGACAAGGTTATAACAGTGATACCCTTTCTGCTCTAAAGAGTATCCAATAAAGACACACTTTTCAGCCTTTGGATCTAGTTTCTTCCGCAACTCATCTGGCACATGAACATACGCAATGCAGCCAAACACTTTCAAGTGTGATACATCAGGCTTCTTGCTAGTAAAGCATTCTTTAGGAGTCATCCCATGGACTAGCTGTGGGAGTTCTGTTCATAATATAAACAGCAGTATGAACAGCTTCAGACCAAAAATGCTTAGGCATATTCTTTTCAGCTATCAAGGCGCATGCAACTTCTGCAATATGCCTGTTTTTCCTTTCTGCAACCCCATTTTGTTGTGGGGTATATCTGCATGTGAACTGTCTCTTTATTCCATGAGACCTCAGAAAATCACCGAACTCATTCGAGAGGTACTCTCCCCCTCCATCTGACCTCAAGCACTTTACTTTCAAGCCTGTTTCTATTTCAACTGCAGCCTTGAAAGTTCTAAAGTGCTCAAACGCTCCACTCTTTTCCTTCATAAAATATACCCATAGCTTTCTAGAACAATCATCAATGAATGTGACAAAGTATGAACTGACTCCAAGAGATACATTTTGTGTAGGCCCCCAAATGTCTGTATGCACAACATCAAGGATATTTCTGCTTACATCTCTATCATGTGAAAAGGGTTGTATTACCTGCTTACCAAACTGACATGCTTCGCATACCTTATGAAATTCTACAACTCTAAATGTAGACAAACCTGTAACCAACCCTTTGGATTGCATTAATTTCAGCCTTTGTACATTTGCATGTCCAATGCGTTTGTGCCAAATTTCAATATTTGCAACAACAACTTTTTCTTTAGCATACATAGCAGCATTCATAGTTGGAATTCCAGAATCCAGAGTAAACATACGTCCAACTCTACTTCCCTTTGCTACCAACCTACACTTGTCATTGAAGTCTTCTACAAAGCAGCCCTTTGCATTAAATCTGATTTGTAGCCCTTGCTCTACCATTTGACCGATTGACACCAAGTTCTTTGTAATAGATGGCACATGTAATACATCTGAAAGACTCTTTGTCTTACCATCATGCAAGGACAAGGAAACTTTTCCAATGTGTGAAATTGGGTGGCTTGAATCATCACCTGTCTACACATAACCTGCATTTTGCAAATCCTGCATCTCTCCAAACCATTTTGCATGGCTTGTCATATGATTGGATGCACCTGAATATACATACCAAACATCATCATGTGTTCCCTTTCCTGTAACAGCATTCAGCATATGATGCATAACAAACAGACGTTCATTTTTGTCTTCATTCTGTCTAGGATGCATAGTTTTCTTGCTGCAACTTACCACTGCAAATATTATCTTTCTTAGCATAACATTGGGCTGCAATATGACCTGTTTTTCCACAGTAGTGACACACAATACCAGAGTTGTTAGAACCTCTGTTCTGCCATCCACCTCTTCCTCTAAAGCTCCCCCTACCTCTAAAGTTACCACGACCTCCTGAAACATGCATATCGCCAAATTGCTGATTCAATCTGTTTTGCTGGTTGTCACTACCATGTCCTATACCATGGCCTCTTGAAGAGAACCTTCCACGTCCCTTCCTCAACTGGAGTAGAAAGCTTGGACCTGTTCACCACTTCTTTCAGATGTCTCACTCTGCATGTTGATCTCTTCAGTGATCATAAGGGAGATCAACTCATCGAAATCTGGAAATGGCTTTCTGACATATACGGAAGTTACAAAATACTTCCAAGCTATTTCATTGTTAAGTCCACCCAAGATATACGACACCAAATCATCATCATCGGGCATTGCATCAATCACTGTCAATGTATCTGCAATGCTTCTTACCTTCAGTGCATACTCATTGATAAACACCTTCCCTTTCTTCAATGTATTCAACTCTTGCTTGAGTTGAATCTTTCATGCCTTTGTATTTATGGAAAACATACTTTCAAGTATGGTCCAAGCTGCATATGAATTCTCTGCATTTCTAATATGTCCCAGCATATTATTGTCAATTACTACAGATAGCCAATACATGACCTTCTTGTCTTTTGCATTCCATTCCTTCCGTGCCTTTGTCTCTTCTACAGTTGGAGGATCACTCACCTCCGGCTCCTTTTCTTCACCTGAAACAAACTCGTAGAGGCCTTTTCCAATAAGGAAGTTTGTGACACGGAACTTCCATGAAGGGTAGTTATTCTTGTCAAGCTTCTCAATGATGGGGCTTCCACTGTTCTCTGCCATTATCACAAAACTAATACCAAATAGCAAACAAATCTTCTACAACCCTCGACCTGTAGTGCACAGCAATACAGCAGACAGCCTTTTTCACTGTCTGCTCAACAACACATGCAATCTACAACCAATTTGCATATAAACCTTGTGTTTACTCACTAGTAAATACCTTTGAACTTACAGATTTCAAATCTGTAACCTGTGCATCCACTTTCGGTCAATACAATCGAAGTCACAGTGTACCCTGAAACTGTTGTCCACAACCTTGCGGCTCTAAAAGAGGGGCCTAAAACGGCCTCAAATGCCCTAAATGGCTTATCTGTAGAATACACATGCTCTTCGTGCACACCAAATCTCACTGCAATCTGAGATTTTTGCTCTGCCCTGCTTCCGGTGCCTCCATAGGCACTATCCAAGAGAATGAGTGGAAGGATGGGAGAGCTTCTTATCCCTGGCTTGCTTGCTCGAACCTTGCTTCTTCTCCTTCACTTCAGCCTTTGAAATCAGCCTCTCTCAGTGGCATGGCTCTAATACCACGTCAAGAATCACGTGGTGGGGGGACTTGCTCAAGATGATGCGTCGAATACACACAGAATGCACAAGGAGAAGCTCACTCAAGAGACAAGAAGAGAGATGGAGGCCAAAACGTTTTCTTACTGGTTTCTTCTTCTTCTTCCGCACACTTTACAATGTACACAAAGTATAGATAAGATACAACATAAAGAAAAGTGACCTACTAAGTCAAACAATGCATAACCGACTACACTAGTCGACTAGCGCTATAACTATGCCAGCTGTAAATAGGTGTAACAACCTGAATATAATAAGTAATGAGTCAGTGGCCATGTGTGAGTCATAATGACCATCGACGTGATAAGTGTGGACGTGTGGACCCATCTAACTAGGCGGTCCATCATCAATGTCCGCATGTGTTGAGCTTGTCATCTCAACAATTCCTTTGTCCTAAAACAAGATAACCAAAGATTCTACATCCACTGATACTAGGTCTTTATTATCTCAACATTTGAGAAAAGTTCCCAGCTAACTGGAACCACCCTTCCGTAGGATGGGCTTGAGTCACGTCCATCGCACTTTCCTCAATTTTCTTTAGTTATCTAATTACCTAACACATTACGTTTTGACATGCAAAATCATCTTCCTTAATTAAACAAATTAATCACAAGTTCCTTCATGTAATTGCTCCTTATCCTTTTCCTTTAATAACTGCTCCAAGCAAGTTCCTTTTCCTTTAATAACTGCTCCTTATAAAAAAAAGATCCTGGAGTACATCCAATATAACGCACGAGGGCTAGCCCAACAATCTACAGGATTGCTGCTCCAAGTTTCGCCCGTTGACTAGTATACGGGCCTCGAGATCCCATCTCGAGTCACGTCGGTCCCTTGCGCAAGATCCGGAGGCAAGGGATTTAAAGCTAGAGCCTCCCCTGGCACCCAAGCATCCTCCCGCTCCAAGCAGTACCCATAGAGAGACCTCTCTTGGCAGGTTAGGTCCATATAACCGGCACGGCTAACAACCCCCTTGGATAGGGCCAAGCAGGCAGTCCGAGGTAACTGATCCTGCCTCTCCCTCCAGGCTTTCAACCTGGAGCATTTTTTTTCCCTTGAATTAGTTCCTTGAGCAAAGAGATCAAATAATGTACCTAAGTACAAGCACGAACATTTCAGAGGTCGTTTGTGTGACCAACTACTAAGGTGTGACTCCTTTTTTCCTCGATGCTCCCAGCACCTGATCTTGGGTCTTTCCATGACTTGGCGAAATCCCAATAATTTCAACAAGATCAAATGGTCTTGGTAAGTTGACTTATACTTGCCTCTTTTCCTTGGGTTTTTCTTAGGGTATCTTAGTCCCTAACTCAAGCACTAGCTGGTCAGTCAAGGCAATGGACATGTCTTATTCACAACCCAACCAAGGGTCTTTTAATCTCTAATTCCAGCCAAGCTTAGTTAACACACATGACAACACATGATTCCTCATTTAAACATTCAATTGCTTCCAGGATGGACATCCTATACGGCCTCTTTGCGACAGGTGCAACTCCTGGCACCAGCTTGATTTCATGATCGACTTCCCTTTGATGAGGAAGTTCTGTTAGCTCCTCAAGAAATACATATGTGTATCCCTTTAACCATGAGGGTTCTTCCCCAGATTCCTGATTCTAATCTAGCTTATTCAGTTTAATCAAATAGACAGGTAGACCCTTTCTAACTCCTTTTATTATCCGTGTTGCTTTTGCCAGCTGAATTTTTGGCTTACCAGCCTCTCCTTGAGTTGTAACTAGTTCTCCTTCAGAGTTTCAAAAGGAGACTTGGCCCTTTCCACAATGGATGTGGGCATCATTAGGTATTAGCCAATCCATTTCGAGAAAAGATTCATGGACATCTAGGTTCATTACCCTAAATCTCACCGAAGTCGATTTCCCACCCACCAGTAGGAATTTCGCCTTAGTAGTTTGCCTAGTACAAGAGACCTCACGACCATTTGCCAATTCCACAAGTAAAGTAGATGCGTCTATTGTGTCTATCCCTAGCCTTTTTGCACAAATTGGTGAAATGAAGGAATGTGTACTGCCACAATCGATTAGGGTTTTGAAGCTTTTACCTTCATAATCCGATGGAGATTGGATCACCAAAAATTGGCGATTCAGTCCCTTCTTGTGAAGAGTGGCGTGAACCGTTGCCCTCTCAATGTCAGCATCCATGGATGGATCTTCTTCATCGCCCAGCTCCTTATTGGCAACACTGGAGGTTCTCCCTCTGGCCATGACGGTGGCTCCTTGGCCATGGGTGGCTCCTTGGAATGACCCTTGGCATTGTCCTCTACCAAGCTTGGGACACTACCTCTTGAAGTGTCCAGGCTCGTTGCAATGGAAGCAATGGAGATTGCAGAGCCATTACCTTGTGTAGGAACAAAGTTGTTGACAACATTGGTCCTAGCTTTCTTCCTTTGTCCCTGATTCTGACCCTACGCTCTCTTAGCCTTAGCCCTATACATTCCCTTGTTTTGATCCCTGTAAGGCCAAGTCCTGTTGTTCCTTGGCTTGGTCTGCACCTCATGTATTATTGGTGCAGCTCGAATGAGTGCGTCTTGTAGGTCCATTGGGCGCATTGATTCCAAGCGGGTGTTTATGGGTGAATTTAACCAAGCACAAAACTTTGACACCTGTTGTGTCATATCCATTTGTGGCGCATACTTTAAGAGAGAGACGAACTTTGAATAATATGCATCAAGGGATAGTCCAAGCTGCTTCAATTCATAAAATTTGTTCATCTTCTATGTGCGGTAGGTAGGTGGCAGATTCCTCCCTCACACAGCTTCCTTAAGCTTCTCCCAAGTGACTGTCCCTTCTAAGATCCCTTGGTCTCTGCACCACTGTTTCCACCAAAGTCTTGCTTTGCTTGTAAGCTTAAGTTTGGCGAGCATAGCTTGGTTAGCAGGTGCAGTTCGTGCTACCTCAAAATAGTCCTCCATGGACTCGATCCAGATCTTGGCATCAGTTTGAACAGTCCTCCACTTACCATCAAATTCAGGTGGCTTAATTTGTTTGAGAAGGAACTTCTTCTCTTGAATCATAGCTGTACTTAGTGCACGGGTCGGACTTGGAACTTGCACTTGGGGTTGTGCCTAGGCAATAAGACTCTTTATGTTGAAAACTTATCAAACGTTTCTCATATTACATTAATATGACTAGCACAGCTTTTAGTCAAGTGACCTAATCTCTTAACTCCTTTGCCACATTTACAATCAGGATAGACAATAGTAAGAAGTCTTATTCATTCATGAGGGCATAGCCCTTTGAGTACATTTATTTTGAGAAAGTGGAACAAGCTGATTGGCACATCAATTTAGGGAAAATAGGATTGTGTTACAATTGGCTACAGGGACTGAGTAATAATATGGAGAGGGGTCATGGATTTTCAGGAATCGATAAGTCATAGGAAGCTTGGGGTATCCCTTCCTTTTATACCCGTTCTTCTCATAATGCCCCAGCGCTTTGATTCTATCGGCAAGGATCACCCGAGTCACTTCTTCATACACATACTTGTTCTCTTCACTTGCCGACCATCAACATGGAGGATTGTGTTTGCATGAGCTTCGACAAAAATGAACAACTTCACAATCTTTAAATCCTCCATCCACTTGATTCTCTTCAAGTTGGTCTGAAGGTATGCAAGTCGGTGGGCTGCTATGTAGTATATTCCTGATTCTCCCGTCCATCTTCGTTCCACATACAAGGGTAAAGGATTGTAGATACGGTCTAGGATATTCATTATGCCTAGCCTCCGACGATAATCCGAAGCACGCATTGCAATCATAAACATAACCTGGAACACCAAGAATTTGTTCCATGCTTCATGACTCTGCACCCCAGCATCCATAAGTGAGTAAGGAAATGTTATCAATAGCAAACACTGCTCTATTCCTCTCACCTTCACCTGGCTGACCCCTTAATCCCTTTACTTTCCTCCATTAATTTCCTTTCTAAATATTAGATTCCATTGGTTTGCTCCGATACCAACTGTAACGTGCCTGTTTTTCCACTTGCGAGACACGTCTTAGCAGCCCATCAGGAGGAGGGTCTAGAAGGCTCCGCCTAGCACTCACAAGGAATGACATAGGGTTTGCGGTCTAGGTCTTCCCAAGTCTGCCCCAAGCGGAAGTGTCCAGCCGTTTCCACTTGGGATCGACCTAAGGTCAGGGTTCCTTTCCTACCATCAAAGTCTCAACCTTTCTGTCGAATGGCATAAACCCATTCCTTTGTCCTAAAATAGAATAACCGAAGATTCTACATCCACTGATACTATGTCTTTATTATTTTAACATTTGAGAAAAGTTCCCAGCTAATCGGGACCACCCTTCCGTAGGATGGGCCTGAGGCCACCGCACCTTCCTCAGTTTGCTTTAGTTATCTAATTACCTAACACATTACGTTTTGACATGCAAAATCAGCTTCCTTAATTAAACAAATTAATCACGGGTTCCTTCACGTAACTTAGGCATTGATACAAAAACAATGCCAAGCAAGTTCCTTTTCCTTTAATAACTGCTCCTTATAAAAAAATATACTGGAGTACATCCAATATAGCGCTCAAAGGCTGGCCTAGCAATCTACAAGATTGTTGCTCCAAGTTTCGTTTGTTGACTAGTACATGGGCCTCAAGATCCCATCTCGAGTCATGTCGATCCCTTGCATAGGATCCGGAGGCAAGGGATTTACAGTGAGAGCCTCCACTAGCACCCAAGCATCCTCCTACTCCAAGCAGTACCCACCACGGAGAGACCTCTCGCGGTGGGCTAGGTCCATATACCCGGCACAACTAACAAACCCCCTGGATAGGGCCAGGCATGCAGTCGGAGGTAGCTGATCCTGCCTCTCCCTCCAGGCTTTCAACCTGGAGCATTAATTTTTTTTTTCCTTGAATTAGTTCCTTGAGCAAAGAGATCAAATAATGTACCTAAGTACAGGCACGAACATTTCTGAGGTCGTTTGTGTGACCAACTACTAAGGTGTGACTCCTTTTTCCCGGATGCTCCTAGCTGCTGATCTTGGGTCTTTCCGCGACTTGGAAAAATCCCAATAATTTCAACAAGAGCAAATGGTCTTGGTAAGTTGACTTATACTTGCCCCTTTTCCTTGGGTTTTTCTTAGGGTATCGTAGTCCCTAACTCAAGCACTAGTTGGTCAGTCAAGGCAATGGACATGCCTTATTCGCAACCCAACCAAGGGTCTTTTAATCTCTAATTCTAGCCAAACTCAGTTAACACACATGGCAACACATGATTCCTCATTTAAACTTTCAAGATGCGGTTTAGATGCATGCGATCCTTCCAATTCTCTTAGTGTGAATCTATGCAGGAGTTCCCAACCATCATGCACGTTGTGCGTTTAGTATACTTGTACCCCTAAATGGCTTTTATCTCTTTTTATTCCTAGCAATGAGTACTTAGTTCTAATGCACCAAATCACATGTGACTTGCGTCTATGAACGTCTAGGGTTTTGTATAACGATGCAAGTGTATCTTATGAATAGAAATTAACATTTCATGTGTTTCTTTTAACCATGATTGCGAAACATGAATTCTAAATGACTATTCATGCACTGAACTGGTTAAAAACCTATCATTTTATGTGAAGTAAGGCGATAACATTATCATTTTATGTGTGTAGAAGCTATCATTTTATATGAGGTAAGGCGATGACCTTATCATTTTATGTGAGTAAAAGCTATCATTTCATGTGAGGTAATGCGTTAACCTTATCATTTTGCGTGCATAAAATCTTATGGGAATTCAACCTCTACCGTTTTGCGCATGCAACTTAGTTCTTAGAATAAACAAAACCTTATGCACGACATTATCCCTTTTAGGAGAAATAAGTCCTAAATTAATTTTTTTCAACACTTAGAACCTAGGTTTGATTCATGTGTGCTGCGTTGGTTGTTCCACTCGTCCCTCCAGCATTACCGGTGGCTTGGGCTCCTATGTTTCCTGCGACTTTCTTCTTGGGAGCCATTCACCTCATGGAAATTGGGCAATCCGGACCTTAACGGTTTCGGTTAGACACGATCGGTTGGGAAGACCACCGGATGGGTTCGTTGCCAGGAGAGTGGTTTGGGTGACTCGTAGCGGTTACCCCCTTTCTCTTTCTTCTTCCTCTATCTCTCTTCTTGTCCTTCTCCCACTTCTTTCTCCTTCTACTCCTTCCTCTTTTCCTTCCTCTACCACTTCTCACCTCTCTTCCTCTATCTCTTCTTCTTCTTCCTCTACCTCTCTCCTTTCCCTTCTTCTTCTCCTCTCCTCCTTCTCTCCCTCTTCTTTCTCTTCCTCTACTCTCTCCTACTCCTTCTCTTCTACTACTCTCCCTCTACTTCCCTCTTCCTTTACCTTCTTTTCCTCCCTCCTTCTCCTTCACTCCTTCTCCTTCTCTTCTCTCTCTCCCTCCTTCTTGCTCTTCTACCTCCTTCTTCTTCTCTACCCACTTCTTCTTTCCTCTTCTCTCCTCCTTCTTTTTCTTCCCTCCTTCTACTTCTTATCCTCTCCTCCTTCTACCTCTTATCTTCTCCTTCTTCTACATCCTATCCTCTCCTCCTTCTACTCTCTCTTCACTCCTTCTCTTTCACTCCTACTCCTTCTCCTCCTTCTTGCTCTTCCACCTCCTCCTTCTTTTCTCTCTTCTTTCTTTCACTCCTTCTTCTCACCTTCTCCTTCTCTCTTCCTCTTCCTCCTCTTCTCTCTCTCTCACCTGCTTTCTCTTCTCCCACCCTCTTCTTCTTATCCTCTCCCTCTACTTTTTCTCTTCACGGCCCAACAACCAGGGAGGGAGGCCATTTATTTTTTGAGGGCCCAGGGAGGGTCCCGCGACTTTAGTCAAAAACGGGGGTGACGTAAGGAGGGGCCGTAGTAGCCTCTATTGGCCACTAGCTAACACGGCAGGTGGGCGGGGGGGTTGGGGGAGGGGGGGGAATGGGTTGGATATCATTGTTGGCCCAAGGCCCATCCCACTCCCACTACTCCTTCACACAAGCCTCGCAGATCAAGGGAAGGTTGTTATGAACGTGCCCAGTGTCATTTAGCAGCACGGTGGTAACCAGGGTGGTGCCTAGATTCAAAGGCCCCAGGGCCGTTTCAGCACACGGTCGGCGACGGGAGATGCCTAGCAAGAGGGACTAGTAGTGCCTGGGAGCAAGGAGAGGAGGAGAACCCTCTGTTGAAGGCCCAGAGGTCCTACTCAGTGGAGGGGGTTGACGTAAAGGAGGGGGGAAAAAAAGTGGCGATGGCGGACAGCGTAGCCCCCTCTGTCTCTCTCTAGGGAGAAGCCTCCCCTTATATAGGGTAGGGGAGGAGGTAGGTGGCATGGCCACCCCTCCACCTGGAGATGCATGCTTCCCCTATCATCCACCACTCCCACGCTCTCTCTCCCTCCCCCAACTGCTAAAAATTTTGAGTTTACTGGGAAAAAAAATTCCCTTTTCCATTAGGGGAGGGGTTGTATGGCCCATTACATTTATCTTTCCTTTTTCTTCTAGGAATGGCAACAACTGTGCTTCTTCTCCATGAGGAGGTACTTTTGCATCCTCTATTTCCTAGACATCTAGTCATGTCTCTACAACTATCTCTATGGCTCTTTGTGGATCTGTAGTGCTTTGTACTTCATTGTTCTGGACTGCATTGTTCTTCTTCTCCGGAGGAAGGTTGAACTTCACAGGCTTGATAGAGGAAACATTCTCTTTTAGAACTACGGGTTCTCCTTTCTTTGCACTCGTTATTGGGGCCACTTCCAATTCCACCAAATTGGAAGTAGGTTCTTGGGTCTTCTGTTGGGTATCAAAAGTAGATTTCACAAGAGCTGGACTTGGAAAATCTTTTGCAGTGTGGCCTTTTCCTTTGCATCAATTTCATAAGGGCTTGTAATCTACAGACCTTCTAGGGTTTGGAAATTTTGGTGAGATATGACCATTTTCTCCACAACTATAGAACTCCACCTCTAATCTTTAGCCACCGCTAGACTATCCTCCTCTGTAACTCTAAGAGGGGAACCTCCTTGGACCAAAATTAGGACTGAACTCCCTAGGCTTTGGTCCAATGTCCTATGTTCTCATTTTGGATTCCAACAAGTTAAATCTTGTGTCTTCATCTTTCTTTCTTCTTTCTTGCATCTCTTTTAGAGAGTAGATATCCTCTGTATGGTTCTTCCTCAAACAATATGAATAGAAGGCTCCAGGACTGGTTGGTTTTTTGGTACATTCAATGGCTAAATGTTCTGCTTGATGGAGCTTTCCACACCATGTATTAGAATGCATCACATCTCTCCCACCTCTTGCAGGAATGGATATATTGGTGATATTCACCTTCAGTGTCTGTAGCTGTTCTACAATCACATCCAAAAGCTCTTTCTTGATACCGGTCACTGAATTGGACAAGTAGTCCTTCACATTTTCACTTCCTGGAGTACTTGTAGTAGGGTTTGGGAAGCTTCTGTGATTTGAACAACTACCTTCCAAGCACAAAGAAATCCCAAGAAAGGGAGGCTGTGAATACTGTCACGAATCCTGAAAACACACAAAGAAAGGACCAAAGTGCTCTCCTCCACACAATAACCATGAACTTCTATGCACAACTGATTTCACAAGAAATTCCATCCCCCACTCCCTCTCTCATAAGATTAAACATGAAGCACTAGAGAAGGGAAGAGAGTTACGCAGAATGAGAGAGAGAGAAAAAAAAATTTGTCAAGTTGGAAGATAAAGAAGAGAGGGACAAGACCACCCCTTCCAACCACCTTCCCATGACTCTTCACATCCCCCTTCTATTCATGATGTAAAATGATAAAATACATAGTCTTGTTGATTAAGGTTTATAGCCTTTAGTGCATTAGGCCAAATACACCATAATTTGATGTATCCAAAACAATTTGCAATTGCACCACACTTGACAATACATAGCAATATAGAATTGAGAAATTTTGCAACAAATGAAGGGTTCATCATTCTCCCACACTAGAGAGGTGAGCTCCTGTGAACCAAGATTGGTGAAGACCTGCAACTATCCATCAATTTTCTTCATCATGCTCCCACACTAATTCTTTAAACTCCACTAGAACATACAAAGAATCTCCCATCCGGCTTTGGTCCACAAGAGAACAACTCCCACAACATGGTAAAAATGGCTTTGCCACCTTGAAGCTTCATGCAAAAAAGGCCCCATAAAAAGATTTTGCATTAGGCACACCCTCACTTATAATTTTGTCAATGAAGATCTCCTCCCGTGGCCTCATTATCATTGTTTTCAAATGGCGATGGTTGCAATGCACCGCTACTTTGGTTTTGATCTCGTGATGCTGTTAATAATGGGGCTTTTATCTTCTCTGCTTCTCTAGGTTTGATGTTTTGCTACAAGTCATGGCTACATCAATTCTCCCTTGACATGAATCTTGTGATGCTGCCGATTATGTCTTCATCTTCTTTCTGATCTAGATTTGGCGATGGGGTGAGAGGCACTGATAGGTCATTAGATAAGAAATAATCAAGCAACCCATTACTTTCAAATTGCTATTATGCTATGATTTCATTAGTTCTCATGTCTTCTTGTTCAACCACCATTAATGCTCTCTAAATATGCTATTGTAAAAATTTCAAACATGTCATCTTTTCATCCAATTTCTTTTTCTTGAAAACATTAATTTGTTTCTGTCAAGTAGAATTTGGATATCAATCTCTCTCAGAAACCCCAAATCTTGGCTTCTCTACATGCTATCAAGGATCACCTCCCTCCTAGCAAACGCACCAATGAGAACAACTGTCTTTCAAACACAAAAAAATCCCAAGAAAGGGAGGTTGTGAATACTGTCACAGATCCTAAAAACACACAAAGAAAGGACCAAAGCGCTCTCCTCCACACAATAACCATGAACTTCTACGCACAAAAGATTTCACAAGAAATTCCATCCTCACTCCCTCTCTCATTAGATTAAACATGAAGCACTAGAGAAGGGAAGAGAGTTATGCAGAACGAGAGAGAAAAAAAATTTGTCAAGTTGGAAGATAAAGAAGAGAGGGACAAGACCACACCTTCCAACCACCTTCCCACAACTCTTCACATCCCCCTTTTATTCATGATGTAAAATGATAAAATACATAGTCTTGTTGATTAAGATTTATAGCCTTTATTGCATTAGGCCATATACACCATAATTTGATGTGTCCAAAACAATCTGCAATTACACCACACTTAATAATACATAGCAATATAGAATTGAGAAATTTTACACCAAAAGAAGGGTTCATCATGATTACTGCATACATTGGTTGGGTTGATCTAGGAGGTCCTCTATTTTGGTTCTGATTCAAAGCTCCTGTTGAGACTTGGGGTTATTGATTCAAGTGGGTAGAATTCCACTGTTGTTGAGTCACCATTGGAGGAACTGTTTGAGACCATTGCTATTGTGGTTGAAGCATCATTTGAGGCATCGTCGTTTGCAGCCACCGTGGATTAGGTGCATTGTATTGTGGCACTCTTTGCATCTAGGGATAGGGGTAGGGACTCGGGGAAGTTATTATATGTGCATCCTTTACATCACGTGTGTTCAAGGCCTATTTATAAATATCCTTATATGTGAATTTTTTCTAAATAAAACATAACCCTCTTCTTTTCAATCTGTAAATAACCCCTTTTCATTACACCCTTCTGTATGTAAAAAATGTATAAAAATGGTATTTTAAATTACCTTATTTTGAACCCACATGATGCACACACATATTCATGAGTAACTTACCCGAGGTAAGGAAACTATCCCTAGAATAACATTTGGTGGGTATACCATTCATGGCATGGGAGGAGGTAAGACTCCTCTTCCTGAGGTCATTGACAACCTTGCTTCAACTTCGTCATATAGTCTTGCACCTTCCACTGTAGCTTGCAGATTGACTGGTCTTCTCAATTCCACAAACTTACAAACTTTTGGTTGTAGGCCTTTGAGGAACACTCCTTTCTAGATGCCTTTTCAAATGATGATCGGTCCATCTCTTTAGGATGGATTCCATTTGTGAGACGTAAGCTTCTACTCTTTCTCCACATGACTAACTTAGGTTCATGAACTCCTCTCACTTCCACTCTTCAAAACCTTCAGGCCTGAATTTAGTGAGGAAGGCCATTGTCTCATGTGCCAAAAGTTCCTACTGCTTGTCTCTCATACCATTGAAACATCGTACCTTTGAAAGTGGCAGGGAATATTGCTAACCAATGGTTGAGGGTTCTGGCATTGTTAGCCACACATGCTACCATAGACTCCGCTACATGAAGATTAGGATCTTCATTGTACTCACCCTTAAAAATGGGCAATGGGACTACATTTGTGATATGAAAGGTCACTAGAGCCACTACAATGACCTCTCACATCTCATCACTATCACTTCACTCTAGTCTTCTGTTGAGTCTTCAGTGGTGGCTACTTCTTCCACTTTCTTGAGCTCTTTTGAACTTACATTCAACTCTTTCCAAGGCTAGAAAACTTTTCCAAATTCACACATACAGAAGCCTACATAACAGAACAAAACAAAAACAGAGGCTGGATAGAAGCTCAACGGAAGGTTTACAGAATGTCAGCAAAAAGCATCAAAACTTCATAACTCATACTAAAACCATTCCAAACTATCAAAAACCATTCAATGAGCTTTTAAACATTCTCAACTTCCATCAATCATTAATCATGCTTCATACTACAAAAGAAAAATAGAACAAAAAAAAAGTTAAACAGAACCCATCAAAACCTATCAGAACATCACAGAGCCTCATATTTCTACTGAAAATCATCAAGAGTTTCCAAAACATAATCAATCTCATCCCAAAAATTCTCAAACACTTTCAAACCAATCAATCATCACTCAAAATCCATCAAAAATCAACCATTTAGTCCATTAAAACAACAAAAAGCAACCATAAAATCTAGTCATTTCAACATTCAACAAGGGGCATGTACTACATGGTGCCCATAGGTCCTATTCAGCCTTGGTAGCCATTTGGGACTACTATTTTACCTTACAGGGTGGAAACATGCATTCACTGGTTGAAATAGGGTGCAGGCCTGGACAATTCAGACTCAAAGATTGAATTATAGAATTTTCTATCCTAAACCTGTTATAGTGTAATATATCTCATCTTAAAGAGAGCATCCTTGGCTTCGATTTAAATTTAAAAAATTTGGAATTGGAGTTTCCTATCTCAAGTTATAGCCGTTTTTCTGATAGGGGATACTACAAAACTACTTTATTATGGCAGGGCATAAAGGCAAAAATAAGGTCCAAGATTATTATGCTCAGAAAATCAAATATTCTATGCTGAAGAATATACCCCAAGAGAGCCCTAAAGAGCCCCAATAGCATGGGGAAATCAATGCACTTAATAATGCATTGTGTGCACATGAACAAAGGCATACCCAATGTCATGAGGACCTATTATCCAGAATGGAGCATATGGTTTTGTCTACTGACCAAACAAAGTCTTCTATTGAGAAATTAGTGGATTCAACTACTGAAAAAATGGCTTCTATTGATAAGTTAGTAGAATCTAATGCTCAAATAATGGCTCAATTCTTCCAATGGATGCAAATGCAAATGGGATCTAAAGAAGCAAAGGAGAAAGCTTATTCAAACAATGAGCCTCAGTCCAACTTCAGCCACCTAACAAAAATGGTCAAGGTCATGGAATTATTGGACAAAGGGGTATCCCAAATAGTCAATATGAAGTAGGTGAGACTTCACAAAGACATGATGACTATTTGGTCAGTTTGAATGGTGCCAACTCCCAAGATTTTGGGCTGAATACCCAACTTTCTAGAGGTCCTCTATCGAAAGGAAGGTTTCATATTGGTTCTTAGGTGCCTATTGGGAGAATTCCATCACATTTTGGGGGTTCAACGCCTAGTACTCATGACCAATCTATTTTGGGATAGCAATCCTTCCATGAAAGAGAGCTGAAAGTAAAGATCATTTTGGCCAAGTTTAATAATTAGCCATAACCATCTAATCTAGAGGAGTGGACTTCCAAATTGGAATCTTACTTTGACATATTTTCTAAAACTGATTATATGAAGATTCATTTTTCTTCCTTACATTTGGAGGGATTTGCGCATACTTGGTGGAGATATATTAAAAAGGAAAACATACTTGTAGAGAATTGGGAAGCTTTCAAGTCACTTATGGCTTAATTCTTTGTCTCCCCTCTTGAAAAAGAGAAATTGGCATGGAGATGGTATGGTTTAGAGCAAAGAGGCCTAAGTGTAAGAGCGTGTACTAACCAATTTCTCAATTTAACCATGTATGTAGAGAGCATTAGTGAACAAGGCTAAGCTCCACAAGTACATGTATGGCTTAGAGCCATCCTTGTCAGTTGATGTCATGGCACAAAACCCTACTTCTCTTTTTAAAGCTATTGAGCTTGTGGAGTGCTATGGAAGGAAATATAGAAGGGAGTCTTCATTTGAGCTTGGTTTTGGACTTCCAAGGACTGTTTTAAAATAGGGACAAGTTAGTAATATTTATGGCAATAATCATGTGCCAAGCGGAGGCTTAAGGGTGCCAACTTATCCACCATTCAATGCTTCAAGACCTCAAAGTAATTTCAAGATAGCAAGTAATCCTAGAGTTAACTTCAAACAAGGGGACAATAAGCTAAATCCATTTCAGCCAATATGAATCCCAAGTCTATTCCTATGGACCTCTACAAAGAAAGAAAGGAAAAAGGCTTATGCTTTAAGTGTGGGGAAAAGTATACACCTGATCATGCCACAATGTGTGTATACAAAAATACCAAAGCCAAGCTTCAAAGTATATTAGTCTTTGAGGATCCTGAAGATAAGACTGATGAAGCTAATGCAATTGCACCTAATGCTGAAAATGATGATTTTGAGGAAGAAGTTGGGTAAGAGTATTTTTATGATCCAATCGACTCTTTTCCTTTTGATCCAGGTAGGAGTGCTCCCTTTGACCTAGGTGGGACGTATCATGAGCCACTTGTTGTTTCCACTAGTTATTCCATTTCCATGAATGCTTGGATAGGTTCTAAGAGCCCTAATGCACTCCGTATGAAGGGTAACATTCATGAAAAGGATGTGTTCATACTGATAGATAGTGGTAGTACCCATAGTTTTGTGAATAATTTCCTTATGGACAAACTGAGTTGTCTTCCCACTGATTTATAGCATCCCATAAGAGTTCAAGTGGCCAATGGTGAAGAAAAAATCAGCACACAAATATGCCCATAGTTTTCTTTATAGCTGGCTAAAATATTTGAATAGACTCACCAAGGTAGCCCATTTCATTCCAACCAAGACCCAGTTTACTGTTTCTTAAGTGGCCAGCCACTTTATGGAGTAAATTTTTAGACTACATGGATTACCGAAAGTGATTGTTCATAACAAAGACTCAAAATTCATTAGTAACTTTTGGCAGACGGTAAAAACATCCATGGGCACTAAATTGGCTCCTTCTAGGCCTATCATCTACAGACTGATGGACAAGCATAAAGGGTAAATAAATGGTTGGAGACTTATCTTTGCCATTTTTGTTATGATGTCCAAAATTTATGAGATTCTTGGTTACACTTGGCTAAGTTTGCCTACAACAACTCTACTCATGCTAACATTGGAGTTTTGCCCTTTGAGGCTAGGTATGACTATAAGGTGCCCTTACCCACCATTATCTTTAATGAAAGAATCAACCCTCATGGGAAACAAGAGTTGGAAAGAATACAAACCCTTCTTCAACATTGTAAGATGAATCTTAGGAAAGCTAAGACCAAATGAAGATATATGCTAATGAGAAGAGGCCACCTTTAGAGTTCCAAGAAGGAGAATTGGTTTTATTGAAGGTGCCCTAGTCTAGGTACTCTACTTTGAAAGATGGATCTAGTAACAAGATTGCTCATAGATTTTATATCCCCTATTGGATCTTGAAACACATCGGAGACTGATCGGCATACATATTGGAGCTACCCTCTTCCATCAAGATTCATAATGTATTCCATGTTAGTCAGCTCAACCCTTTCTATGCTAATTATGTTGATACAGTTGATGAACTACCACCTATTGATGAAGAAGATCTTATTTAGTACATCCCAGAGGCTATCATAGGTCAGTATGAGAAAAATCTTTGATCTCATTCCATCATTGAATATCTGATCAAATGGAGAGTTTTACCACCTAAGGAAGCTTCTTGGAGGCCTAATTCTATATTAGATGAGTTTTCTTTCTTAAGGGACACATTGGTATGGTTGAAGCCTACTGATGACTATGGAGCTAGTTATGGTGCAGATAAGGACATGACAACACATTTTTTTTAGAAAAAAAATTATTGTGCCTAATTTTTACAATTAATCCACTTACATAGGGTCAAAGTACTCTTCAAGAGCTACATTTTGACATGTGGCACGCCTCATTCGGACACTTCTACTAGGAGTTATGGGAGATTTGGTCCAGCAATGTCTGTTTACATAGCAAGCTCTCTACTTCATTTTGAGCTCATTAGTTGAAGATTTTATGGCTCCATATACTTTTGAAGCAATCTTGATCATGTATATAGATGAGGCCTACTTTTTTTCTTCCATTTAAGTCAATATGTCTGTCGTCTTTCATTCATTTTCCCATTTGTAAAGCTGTGAAAAACAGAGTAGTACTATGTTCTATCCATCCTTTTCTACTCTTTATAACTTTTTTTTTAAGGGCAAAAACCTTTGGGACGGGATGAATTGTAAGAAGCTAGGAAGAATAAGGATTTACTGTGTAAATAATATTGATGCCATGCCATATCACACTGACACTAGTATAAAAGGAGAGGACATGTAAAGTTTCTCATCTTTTGACACATTAATACATTATTGTCCTTCTTCTCTTTACCTTGCTCTCAACTTCAATGGCTTCTTTCTCTTTCCTATCTTTCTCTCTCCTATTCTAGTCTATATGTCTCCTCGTCACTCTATTTCTCTCTCTTTTGCACTCTTTCTTTTATCTCTTATGCAGTCTTCTCTCTCCTCTTTTTCCCTCTCCAATTCACTTCTTGACATAAGTAGAATGCTCAAACCCTAATTGCTCTCACGAGGGAGCTTCAATGGAGATGAAAATTCACCGATATAGAGAAGACAGGGAAAGTGGTCTGCTACTCAAGTTTTGGGTCAAACTGATTTCTTGAAAGGGAAAAAAACCAAAATTAAAAATTCTCCAAAAAGAAGGGGAAATACGAGGTGAGAGAAACTCAAATTTTGTGTACTATTCATTCTCCCTTTTTTTAATCCCTCGCTACCCCTTTTTAAAATAAAAACCCAAGATTTGGAGAGAGAAGATTCACCCTCCATGAATGGCATCTAGCCTTCCTATTAGACAATCTAAAAGGCCCACATCTTAAACTATATTATTTTTAAGGACCCATTTGTGAGTTTATTTTTATCATAATGACTATTCCAATCTCGTCTCCTACAATACATCTTCACAGTACTTCATCTTTGCCTTTCTTGTATAGAGTGCCACCTACCATGGTGTAAGGGGCCGATTCCAATAAAAGCTTCTTCTTCTCAGGATTGAAGATACCAGGGGGATACTATTGAGTTTCCAAGAGGTTGGCTATGTCTCCATACCATGGGGTTATAGTTTGGACTAGAAAAAGGGAAGCATCAGGAAGGTTAGGGTCATCTTGCTCATCTTTGTCACTCTGAGGGATCTGTGATAGATGATAAGTCGCCTAAGGATGGGAGCAACCAGGTTTGGTAACCACTTCAATGTTGAAATCTTGAAATAGAAGGAGCCATCTCATCATTATTCCCTTCACATCCTGCTTTGTTCATCAAGAAGGACAGGGCCTCATGGCCCACATAGAATTTTAAGTGCATCAACAGTAAGATAGTGCCAAAATTTCTCTAAGGTGAACACCATTACTAGGCATTCAAGCTCCATCATTTTGTATAGTTTCTTTCTCAATCAATTAATTTTTGGTTAGCATAATAAATAGGTTGATCCAACTTTGAGGAGCCTTTTCGACATAGGATTGGCATAATATTGTCCCTAAGCCTTCAATAGATGCATCAGTGTGCACATGGAACTGCTTTGTCATCCAAACAGGAGGTTTGCAGGATGGGTGCCTCAATTAGACACTGCTTCAGGGTGTTGAATGCTTCATCACAATCAGTGGTCCACATAAACTTTGCACTTTTCCTCAAGAGCTTATGCAAGGGGACTACCTTTGTCACAAAGTGTGCAATGAACCTTCTGTAATAGCCCACATGGCTAAGGAATCCCCTCAACTATTTGAGGTTGGTTCGCACTATTAAAGCTGCAATTTTCTCGATCTTGGGAGGGTCTATTACTATCCCTTGTGTTGATACAATGTGGCCTAAAATAACTCCTCAAGAGACTCCAAAGATGCATTTTTCGGGGTTGAGAGAGATCCCATACTCTCGACATCTGTCAAAGCATTGCTTTAGGTGTCCCCAATGCTCACGGATTAGGCTATAAACATAGAAGTCATCTAGGTATACCTCAATGAAGTCATGTAGATGGTTTTGGAATGTGGCCATCATGACTCGTTGGAAAGTAGCAAGAGCGTTAACAGATCCTAAACGGCATCACTCTATAAGCATAGGTTCCCCATTCTATTGTGAAGGTTGTTTTAGATTGAGCTTCTTCTACAATCTAGACTTGATTGTATCCACTGAATCCATCCAAGAGGGAATAAAGCTCATGGCCTACCACTATATCCAATAGTTGATCTATGAAAGGGATAGAAAAATGATCCTTCTTGGTCTTGAAATTCAACTTTCAAAAGTCCACACATATTTGCAGCTTTCCATTCTTCTTGGATACTACCACGATGGTCGAAACCCATTCACTATTGGCCACTAGATAGACAAACTCAACTTCAAGGAGCTTCAATAATTGAGCTTTCACTAGGGAAGAGTAATTTTCATTCATGTGTCTCTGTCTTTGCCTCAGACTTGGCAACAGGCTCTAGGTTGATATTCTATTGGCACACCATGGGATCAATCCCCTTTAGATCTTTGTAGGACCATGCAAACACCTCTAAGTTCTCTTTCAAAAAGTCATGCATGACCAACAACTCTTCTACCGAAAGACTAATACCCACCTTCAGGTGACTTTCAATACCATCTACATCCATGAATGTTAATTTCTTTTCACATTTCACTTCACGGATGAAGGTCCCACGGACTACTTCTGGGTAGATATCTGACTCCTTCAAGGGAGTGGTATCCTCTTTTGATGCTCCACTGGAACTAACTTCCTATTTCCATAAGGGCTGTACTTGCCCCTTGGGATGTTGAAAGGGTATTGGAGCTATTTTGGATCTTATAAAAGGGTTATTTGTCTCTTGACTCAAGGACTCATCTTTTGAGAATGCCTCTAGAAATGTCACACAATAGGATCTTTTGGATCTACCGAAAGACTAATACCCACCTTCAGGCGACAAGAGACACTACTGAAGGAAGGCTTATTCTGCCTAATCCATTTCTTATAAAGGCTTTGCCTATGATGTGAGTCATTAGCCAATCCAAAGGGTACCAAAGCTATTCTATCTAATAACGTGGGATCTTTTGCTTTTGTAGCCTGTGGAACTTCTTTCTCATTTGTGCCTTCTGCATGTTGGATATATTCTTCTAGTTCACTTTCATAGTCTTCTTCTTCATTGACATCTTCATCCTCTTTGGAATATTTCTTGGCCTCTGCAGGGGCTCTGTAAGAGAAGAACATATCCTCTATTGTATGTCGAGGTGACTTCATAAGTCAATTCAGGTTCACAGTGGAGGTATTCACCTATTCACAAAGACTTTGCTTCTTTTGGGATTTAGCTTATAGTGCCCACTGTCAGGGATTGTGCCTCTATTTTCTTGGAAAAGATCTATTTGATGGCTTCTTCATCTCCTAATGCGTAATTTGTTACTTTGTTGGAAGAGTCTGTTAAAACTTCAATGAAAGTGGATCCATTACCATTTTGTAAGCCATACAACTTCAACACCACTTTGTTGGGTATGCTACCTAGGGTTGGGGTTCCTTTGAACCAATCCATCCTTGCCCGTGCTTCAAAAAGCCATTATTCTCCCAGCATAGCAAAGGGTATGTGATCCCATAGGAATTTGGTTTTACTACCATATAGGTCAGCTAATAATCTCTTCTGGCGAGGGTTGTCTTCACATATGGAATAATGCCCAAAGTCTTAATTTTACTTTGTTCTGCCAGTTTGATAAGCCACTATGTAGGCTACATACCTTAGAAGCCTAGATTCTTTAATGGCACATCTGTCATTATATTCACCGATGAACCTCCATCAATTAATGTGTTTTCTGCAGCAGCTATCAAGAATCCTTCAATTCACATGCCAATTTCTAGGGTACCAAGATCCAGGAAGGCATTATCCACATCCACTTCTTTTGTAGACTCTAGGGCTTTGCTCGATCTAGTTGTTGTTGAGGGAGTAATCTTTAGGACTCATCTTCTAGTCAATATGCTTTTGAATTTCTTTCGGCACAACTAGGAGACAACATTAGCAATTTTCAGAAAGTTGGGTTTAGTTTGAAGGTGTCTAGGTCTTTCACCAAGTCACATTCTTTGATAGGATCCACGGGATTTTCCAATCAGCTAGGAAATGGAGCAATGCCCACTTTTATCTTCCCCCTTTTCTCTAGAGGTGGCAAAATCTGAACTTCCTCTACTATTGGAGGTACTTTAGTATTCTCCATCTCTTGGACCTCTGCTCTTGTCTCTATAATTGTCTCTGTAACTCTGTGTGGCACTGCAGTGCTCTGTACTACATTGTTATGCTCTGCACTGTTCTATCTCTCCTTAGGAAGGTTGAACTTTATTGTTTTGATAGAGGGAATGTTCTCTTTTGGAACTATGGATTCTCCTTTCTTGGCATGTGTTATTGCAGAAAACTTTCAATTCCACCAAGTTGGAGGAAGGTTCTTAGGTCTTCTATTGGGTATCAGAGGTAGCTTTTACAAGTTTGGGAAGTTTTGCGAGATATGTCCATTTTCTCCACATCTGTAACACTCCACTTTTGATCTCTCAAACTATTGTCCTTTGTAACTTTGAGAGGGAAATATCCTTGGCCCAAAATTAGGACCGAACTCTTTAGGCTTTGGTCCAATATCCTGAGTTGTCTTCTTGGATTCCAACAAGTTGAATATTGCTTCTTCGTCTTTCTACCTTCTTTCATGCATCTCCTTCAGGGAGAAAATATCCTCTATATGATTCTTTCTTAAATAGTATGAACAGAAGGCTCTAGGAATGGTTGGTATTTTGGTACATTCAATGGTTGTCTAAATGTCTCGCTTGATGGCACTTTCCACACCATGTATTAGATCATATCACATCTCTTCCATCTCTTGCAAGAGTGGATATGTTGGCGGTATTCACCTTCAGCATCTACAATTGTTTTGTAATCACATCCATCAACTTCTTGATGCTTGCAACTAAATTGGATAGATATTCCTTCAAATTTTCACCTCAAGGAGTACTTGTAGTAGGGTTTTGGGAAGCCTCTGTAATCGCCGCATAGACTAGTTAGGCTGATCGAGAGGGTCCTCTATTCTGATTTTGAGTCAAAGCTCTTGTTGAGATTGGGGGTTGTTAGTTCCAATTGGTAGGATTCCACTGTTTTTGTTAAGTTGCTATTGGGGAATTGTTTGAGGCCATTGTTGTTGTGGTTGAACTATCATTTGAGGTATTGCCATCTGCGGCCATTGTGGGATCGATGCACTGTACACTATGGCAATGTTTGCATCTGAGGGTAGGGGTAGAAAACTGTTCCTAGGAGTGCATTTGGTGGGTATACCGTTCGTGGCATGGGAGGAGGTAAGACTCCTCTTCTTGAGGTCATCGACAACCTTGCTTCAACTTTATCATACAATCTTGCACCTTCCACTCCAACTTGAAAGTTGACTGGTCTTCTCAATTCTAGAAACTTACAAACTTCTGTTTGTATGCCTCTAAGGAAAACTCCCTTCTAGATGCCTTCATCCAAGTGATGGTTGGTCCATCTCTTCAGTATGGACTCCATTCTAGAGGCATATGCTTCCACCCATTCACCAGATCACTGACTTAAGTTTATGAACTCCTCTTGCATTCGCTCTTCAAAACCTTCACGCTTGAATTTAGTAAGGAAGGCCAACTTTAGGTGGTCCCATGTACCAAAAGTTCCTACTACTTATTGCTCATACCACTGAAACATCACGCCTTTGAAAGTGATGGGGAATATTACCAACCAATGCTCGGGGGTTTTGACATTGTTAGCTACACACGCTACCATGAACTGAACTACATGAAGATCAAGGTCTTCATTGTAGTCTCCCTTAAAGATGGGCAATGGGACTACATTCATGGGACTACATTCGGTGGCTTGTGATCAATATTTCCACGACGGATTTGACTAGGAAGGGGCCCTTGAATCGCCATAAGGACTTCTTTAAAGAGTGTTGCTAGGGCATCAAAGGAGGCTTTTGCTACTAGCTCGTTCTCGGCTTCAATTTTTGCCTTCTTTCTTCTCATGTACGTCTAGACTCGTTCGAGTGCTTGCCTCTTAATCGTGTCATTCATTGGGGAGTTAGCTCCACCCAATTTGTATGTACTCAATAGGGCAGAATTAGAGGGCTTTAGTCTCTGGAGGACTCTTGCCAACATTTCTTCTACTTCCTTCTTTTCAACCTCTCTGAATTCAAATTTCAGTCCACTACTATATTGGGGAAGATATTCAATTCTGAAGGTATCAAAACTCATTCTTCTGAGGATCATTGTGGTGCCATTATCATAGTAATGCCAACTTGTGATGGTTTAAACAGTTTATGTTGTGAAGAATACTCTATCTACCAACTTCCAGCAGCGGGTTGCTAATTGGACAAACAAAAGGTTGTCATTAGTGCACTAAGCCTCCCACATATCTTACTGTTGAGCATCTACGAACAGATTCCAACTCATTTCTTTCTTGTTCGTGTGAACTTCAACTAACTAAGACTCCTGAAGCTTCTTCACAATCTCCCACTTGATGATATCTGGAAACTCTTCAATGAAGGCCAAATCTCTCATGGATGGTCATTCTCTCTAATTCTGCTCTTCAGTTTTCTCCCAAACAATTTGCCATGAAGATGCATATCTCTACTACTTCAACAGGGAGAGGAAATAGTCCACCACATAGAGCCTACATCAAGATGGTAATATGTTTCTCCTATTGTGGGATAAACTTCTTGTAGAAAGTGCCTTTGGCAATGAGAATCTCCAATTCTTCAGTGGTTGAAGAAACTTTGTAAGCATCCATTGAATTCTTCTCCTCTTGGTTCTTTTCGTGTGGTGTAGAGCTTGTAGCTGTTCACATGCAACCAACGCAATCTGTGTGACTGGGTACCATATTCCTACATATTTTTTAATTGTGAAAAAACAAAAAACATTAAAATTTCTAAAAATTATTAAAAATACAAATAAAATGAAATAAATTGCAAAAAACAATAAAAATACAAAAATTTTAGCATGCTTTTGTTTTATTTTTAGTATTTTTCTATTTATTTTATATCCAACAAAATATCAACTAAGAATTAAAGAGGAGGATCCACTTTATTTCCTAGCATTTTCAATAAAAATTTTCAATTATTTTATGAATTTTGAAAAGAAGTTTTTCAATAATTTATTGATTTTAAAACTTAATTTCTTTTCAAAAAAAATTTCAATTGATATTGAAAATGTCCGCTCATTTGAATGATCCATAATTATGAAAGATTTTTTTGGAAATTTTTAGTAATGTTTGTTTTTTAAAAATTAATGATTGTATCATGATTTTATTGATTTTTTAATCAAAATTTGAAGTTTTTTTACTAGCCATTTTGCAATTGATATTTTTTTTTTCTAAAAATATCATTCTCAATTATCTTTTGCACTATTTGCATTTTGTGACTATTGTGATTTTCCTTGTGACTATTGGAAGTTATGTGCAAAGTTATATCTAATGAGGTGGATGTCATTTTCTTGTTCAACCATATTATTTTACTTTTATGTAAATCTATTCCTTAAGAGAAAACAACAAACACATGAATTGAGATTAAATAGGACAATTCAACTCTCTTTGATATTATTCCAATCTTCATTAAGCCTTGAATATATTAAATCATCTTCAACTTGAAAGCCTAGATGCTTTGGTCATTGGGCATATCTCAGCCAATAAGGAAATTAGGAGTATATGGAGCTCTTCCAACCCTCCACACACATGTGCCTTTGTTGAAACAATATATATTGCAAAGTGATCAAAATGTAAATCTCTTTGGATAAAGAATTATGGAGGATGATCAATATGAGTGGCTTGCCAAATTCTACATGTACGATGATGAATCTACTTAAAACTAACTCTAGCATTGATCTTGTAAGAACCTCTACAAAGAGGGAAGCATTGTCACCCAACCATGGAGCTTGTATGTGATGCTTAGATGCCACACATCATCCTCTTTTTTTTTTGTAATATGTGCACACCTATCTAGAGTTAGATGGTCACCTAGGAGAAGAGAAGGTATAGATATGAGGTGATTTAAAAATGACATTAGATTAAGGTGGAGGTGCTAAAAGAATGAAACTAAGAGACAAATGTCTACAATAAGGTGGAAACAACAATATATCTACATGTCTCTTAGTTCAAGGAAAAAATTTATAATTTTTAAGTTTGGAAACTAACTTAAAAATGTGCTTTTCAAAATACATCAAAGATGCAAAAGGCTAGAAAATGAAGGCCAATAAAGGTCACATCAAGTACAAATCTTTTGGACATAAATGCTTTAAGGGGATAATTTTAGAGAAATTTTGTCATTTTTTGCTACAAATACATGAATATTGGTCAAATAAGTTGAGTCAAATGTTGCATTTGAATGCATATGGCATTATCTTCCTCATCCATTCACTAATATCATCATTGAGTAAAGTTAATCAAACCATTTTGAGGCCTGTTTGGCCCTAACTTACGTTTACAAATATTATCTAATTTTAGCTACAAAGGAAAATTTTCCACCCCCTCTTCACCACTCAAGTATGGGGACAACCCCAAGAAGTGAAAATTTTTTGGGGTTTTTGGGCCCCATGAAGAAAACAAAAATGTGAATGGATTTGTTGCATTAGAAGGGTATCATGATAGCTTTTTCTTTCCTCACAATGTGAGCCTTTAAATATGTGTCTTTCTTGGGCTCTTATTGTCCTCCACAACTACTTTTTTACAATATATTTACTTACTCCATAGTTGGGGACTTCATACCTACAGGGGGCAACAAGGAAGCTCCTAGGCATTTCCATTGCAATGAATCAAGCCAATTCAAGAGGCAATGTCTAAAGCTTGGCCAGAATTCTTGCCAAGGATAGCATCGTGGCGGCCAAAACCAAGCAATTGTGGCCAGAGGAAGAGCTATTGGTGTGACCCTTAAAGAAATAGAAGAGGGCGAAGACCCAACCCTAGAAGAAAATATGGGCAATGCAACACTACATGCTGCCCTCCATAAGAAAGGGCCAAATTGCCAATTTTTAGTAATAAATGCCGGCAACCTACCAAGGTAAACCTTTTAAGATTTTGATTGATTGTGGAAGCATACACTCGTTCATCTCATGGAAGTTGCTAGAATACTAGGAATAGACATTGTACATGCATCAAAGTTGCTTGTGGAATTAACGAATGGAAAAGAAATTCTTTCTAACCACCAAACTAGCAAAGTGAAATTTAACCTAGGAGGCAATCTTTCCAACATGGGTTTTAGAGTAATGAACTTAGGAATCTATGATTGTTTGCTAGGAATGGATTGGTTGATCCCAAATGATGCTCATATCCATTGTGGGAAGGGCCAAGTCACATTCTAATATCTAAAGGGTGAAAAATTAACTACTTAGGGAGAAGCAAGAAAACCAAAAGTCCATCTAGCAATAGATTCTTGCATAGTGAAAGGATTAAGAAAATGACTACCTATCTACTTAATCAAACTTAATAAAGTCAAGAAAGGTCGTAAGATTGAGGAAGAGCCATCCTAGATGAGGAAATATGTAGATGTATTCCCGAAAGATTGACTAAACTTCCACCTCAAAGAGAAATTGATCATGAAATCAATCTTTTGCCAAGATTCACTTTGATTTCCAAGAGACCTTACCAAATGTCTATCCCAAAGGCTATTGAATTGAAGGAGGAACTCAAACACCCACTAGATTAAGATTACATTATGCCATGTAATTCAGTATAGGGAGCCATGGTGCTATTTCAAAAGAAGGATGGAACTCTCTATCTTTGCATCGATTATTGTGGGCTAAACTAGGTGACAATCTAGAATAAGTATTGGATTCCAAGGATAGATAAGCTACTTGACAGACTTCAAGGAGCAAAGATCTTCTCCAAGATCGATCTCAGATCAAGTTACTACTAGATAAGGATCAACAATGAAGACATTCCAAAGACTACTTTCAACATAAGATACGGCCATTTTGAGTTCATTGTGATGTCTTTCGGATTGACCAATGTTCCTCTATCTCCAAGAGGTTAATGAAGGATATTTTCAGGCCCTATCTTGATGATTTTTTCCTTTTCTTCTTTAATGACATTTTGGCATGCTCTTAGAATGACAACCACGAGCTACAACTTTGCATTATCCTTGAAACCATGAGAACAAATAAGCTCTATGCAAAGAAGAAGAAATGTACCTTTTGCAAGAGGTAGATAGAGTACCTTAAATTCATAGTATCCACAAAATGAATCTCAATGGATCTAGCTAAGGTTGGTAATATTCAAGAATGGCCACCTCCAATGTTAACTAAAGAGGCGTGAAGCTTTCTACATCTAACCAAATGGTATTGGATTTTTATCAAGGACTATGCCTTGATTGTTGCACCCCTCACTAATTTGCTCAAAAAGCAAGTCCCTATTGTGTGGACTCCCATTAAGCAAGTCAGCTTTGAGAAGCTCAAACAAAGCTTAGTGATGACAATATCCAACAAAGTTGCCCAACCCAAGTAAAGAATTTGAGGTTGTAGCATATGTGAGCTCTCTTGCATTGGGTTGCATGTTTGTGCATGAAGGTCGTCCTATAGCTTACTCTTCAAGGAAGTTAAAAACTCACAATAAAAATTATACTATTCATGATCTAGAGCTATAAGCTTCTGTGATTCATGCTTTCAAGCTATGGAGACACTATCTACTTAAAACTAAGTTGTTTTAACTCCACTAACAACAAAATCCTCAAATGAATCTTTAATCAGCTAGATCTTAATATGAGGCAATGCTAATGGATTGGGATCTTATAGGAATTTGACTTTGAGATCAAGTTCTGACCAAGTAAGAAGAATGTCATTACAAGTACCTTAAGCTGCAAGGCATTCCTCAATGCCCTTATCCCAGAGAAACCATCTATAGTAGAGTCTCTAGTAGCCATGGTGTCAATGGCTAGTAATCCAATCATGGATCTAGCTAGAAAAGAGGCAAGCAAGGATTCAAAATACCAACAAATGCTAAGGGTAATTCTAGCCAAAGAAACAGACCCTAAGTTCAAGATCAAGTATTAGCATTTCTTTGTTGATGAAGGACTTATCTATTTCAAAAAGAGGCTATGTATTCTCACAAGTAAAGCACTTAAGAAAAAGATATTGTGGAAAGCTCATGACTCCGCTTTCTTAGGACACCCTAGTAATGCTCCCACTACACTAAAGCTCTCAATGCTATCAGGAAAAACTAGTATTGGAAGAAAATCAAGGGTGATGCACTTAAATATGTTATTGAATGCCTAAGCTTACAATAATGAGTGAAAGCTAAGCGAGTCAAGATGCCATGCAAGCTCTAGCCTCTTGACATCCCTCAAATGAATCGGGGATCTATTAGCATGGATTTGGTAATTGGGTCACCTTATGTTCAAGGAGGGTACAACTCAATCATGGTGGATGTGGATATGCTAACTAAGATCCTCACTATCTTAGTCAAGACCAACTATAAGGCTTCAAACATTGCAAGACTCTTTGTTAAAGAGATCTTTAGGCTTCATGGATCACCAAGAGAATTGTCAATATTGAGATTCACTTTTCACTTCTCATTTTTTGAGGAGCTTGTTTGAGTATATTGAGCTCAACTTTATTTAAGTACGGCATATCACCCCAATTTGATGGTCAAATCGAACTAGTAAATCAAGTCATTGAAACATATTGAGAGCTTATTGCTATAGAGAACCTAAGTGGTGGATATAGTATCTACCCTTAGTTGAATTTGTCTACAATGCGTCTTATCATCAAACCATCTAGATGGATGATCAAGTCAAAGCTATCAAGCAAGACATTCAAGCTACCAAGGATTGGGAAAAGGCATATATCTAGGGAGACAAGAATGGGTCTTCAAGGAAGGAGACATGGTTTTTGTCCATGTCTATCCAAAGAAGAGTTTGTAATCTTTGGGAGAATTCAACAAACTAAGCCCAAGATATTGTGGACCCTACAACATTCTCAAGTGTCTAGGACCGAATGCATACAAGCTACAATCTTAATAATCAAAAATTCTAATGTCAAGCCAAGGTGTCCTTGAGCTCCATACTGATAGAGTACTTAATGTGAGAGAAAATATCTTGAGAAGTAGAACTCTCAAAGAATACCTCATCGACTTAAAATATTATCCTGAAGAAGATGCATTTGGATTGAAGAGAATACCCTATGAAAGCAATATCCCCAATTTCTTTTGAGATGAGGACATCTCCATTCCTCCAACGGAAAAAGGATGTAATGTATTGGGTCATAAAAAGATTTTCTCACATACACTATGTCTATTGAGACTCATGAAAACCTTGAGTTCTCTCTTCTTCACCTACCTGTGCTTCCGGGATTTTGTCACATGAACTGATACCTTGAAGATATGAGATTTACGAGAACCCTTGATACTTTTCTTTACTCCCACCCTACTCACATGAACAAACCCTTAAGCCAAATATTAAGGTCAAAAAGGTAGTAAACAACCATTTAAAAACAAAAAAAAACTTACCTTACATGTGATAGTTGCCAAAAGATTGCGGCCATTTATCTCCCCTCCATGTCGACTATCACAACCCTCATCATCATCATCATGACAGCATGCAATGAAGCTTCTTCCTCTCCAATCATGGCAACCATGAAGACTACAACATGACATCTGGCAGCTTAAGGAGTAGACATGGAGAGAGAAAGAGAGGGAGTACCCCCCCTTAGTCTATAAGAGGTTATGTTTTGAATGAAGGAAGATAGAATAGCAACACTGAACTAATACAATTTTCTAGAAAAGGAAGAGATGATGCATTAGGGGAGTTTTGAGGTCCTGAAAATGCCTTTTAGGAGATAGAAAGAGAGTGCTCTTGTCAGAGAGAGAACTAGGGAGAGAGAAAGAGGAGAGAGAAAGACTGCAGGAAGAGAGAGAAATAGAGTGACGAGGAGAGAGAAAGACTAGAATTGGAGAGAGAAAGACAGGAAAGATGTAGAAGCCATGGAAGCTTGAAGCAAGAAGGGAGAGAAAGATTGTAAATGTATTGATATGTCAAAAGATGTGAAAAATTACAACTTCTCTCCTTATATACCAGTGTCAATGTGACATGGCATATTATTAGTATTCTAAGTATTCCCAGCTTCTTACAATCCATCCCTTCCCAAAAGTTTTTGTCCCCAAAAACAAAACTAGAAAGAGCTAAAGAAAAGATGGATAGAATAGAGTACTACTCTGTTTTACAGCTTTACAAATAGGGAATGAGTGAAGAATTTATCATTACAAGAGCTGAATTTGAAGTACGGAAAGTGGACCCTGCTATATACATGATTTGAAGAACTTTAGAAGCCATTGGAGCCATAGAATCTTCAACAAATAGTTCCAGAAGAAAGTAGACAGCTTGCTGAAATAACAGTCCCTGCTGGACCAAATCAGCCATAGCTTTTGATAGAAGTGTCCAAATGAGGTGTACCACATATCAAAACGAATCTCTTAAAGAGTACTTTAAGCTCATGTAGATGGCTCAATTCTGAAAATGAAGTACGATAAAAACTGTTCTAAAACAGCGTGCTGTCCTGAACTAGTCTGCACCAATACTAGCTCCATAAGCAATAGGCTTCAGCCACCATTGTATCCTTCAAGTATGGATACTCATCCAATATTGAATCAGGTCTCCAAGAAGCCTCTTCAGAGGGTAAACCTCTCCATTTAATCAAATATTCCACAATAGAACGTGATCGAAGCTTCTTTTCACGCTGACCTATAACAGCCTCTGGGATGTACTGAACAATACCATCTTCATCAATAGGTGGCAGCTCATCAACTAAATCCACTGGATCACCATAATAGGGCTTGAGCTGACTAACATGGAAGACGTTATGAATCTTTATAGAAGAGGGAAGCTCTAGTCTGTATGCCAAATCTCCAATCCGCTTAAGGATCCTGTAAGGGCCATAGAATCTGTGGGCAAGCTTATTGCTGGATCCATCTTTCAATGTAGAATACTTGGATTTGGGCACCTTCAACAAAACCAGCTCTCCTTCCTGGAACTCTAAAGGCCTCCTCTTCTCATCAGCATACATCTCCATCTGATCTTGAGCCTTCCTTAGATTCACCTTGCATTGCTGAAGAAGGGTCTGCATTCTATCCAACTCTTCCTTCCCATGAGGGTTAATCTTTTCGTTAAAAATGACTGTGGGTAGGGGCACCTTGTAACCATACAAAGCCTCAAAGGGTGAAACTCCTATGCTCGCATGAGTGGAATTATTATAAGCAAACTCAGCCAGGTGTAACCAAGAATCCCATGAGGTTTGGACATCATAACAAAAATGGCGAAGATAAGTCTCCAACCATTTATTAACTCTCTCTGTCTGTCCATCAGTTTGGGGATGATAAGCCGTAGATGGAGCCAACTTGGTACCCATAGATGTAAATACCGCTTGCCAAAAGTTACTCATAAACTTTGAGTCCCTATCATGGACAATCACCTGCGGTAATCCATGCAATCTGAAAATATGCTCCATAAACTGGTTGGCCACCTGAGAAGCAGTAAACTGAATTTTTGTTGGGATAAAATGAGCTGCTTTGGTGAGTCTGTCAACCACCACATAAATACTATTCCAATCCATCTTTCTTTTTGACTAACAGGACTGGGGATGCATACAGTGAAGAACTTGGTTCAATGAATCCCATTTCAAGAAGCTCTTTGATTTGCTTGGCTACTTCCTCTCGTTCACATTTTGATAGTCTGTAAGGTGGCTTATTGATCGTCTTTGAGTTGGGTTCCAAATCAATGGGGTGATCCACCGCTCTCTTAGGAGGCAATGAAGTAGGTACTTCAAATAAATCTCTATACTCCTCAAGAAGAGCTGTCAAGGCTGGATGGTTTGTTGAATTATTGGGCTGATCCTGTGTTTCTTTGTTCAAATGCAATACAAATATCTGTGAGCGCTTCTTGTACTCTTTCTTGAGTTGTTGAATGGTGATAAGCTGAAAATCAGATTTACTAGGGATCCCCTGTAAACGGATGAGCTGTCCATTGGAGAAAAACTCCATATATAACTGTGAGAAATCCATAGTAATCCTGCCAAAGGTCATCAACCAGTCACAACCAAGTACAATATCTATGGGCCCCATTTCCAAAGTGATCAGGTTTACTTTGACTTCAAAATTTTCAGCCATCTGCAAAGAAACCTGTGGACAAATTTGTGTGCTGATTTCCTCTTCACCATTAGCCACTTGTACTCTAATGGGCTGCTGTAAGTCAGTGGGAACACAATTCAACTTGTACAAAATGGATTTATTGACAAAACTGTGGGTACTGCCACTATCTATCAGGATGAACACTGGCTTTCCACATATGCTTCCCTTCATACGAAGTGTATTAGGGTTCTTAGATCCCGTCCAAGCATCCATAGAGATAGAACAATTAGTGGCAGCAGGCAGCTCATTACAAAATCCACCAGGATCAAATGGGATATCACCGCCTGGATCAAAAGGAAAAGAGTCAGATGGATCATAGAAGTACTCTTGTCCACCATCATCCTCGAAATCTTCATTTTCAGCATTGATTGGGACTGCATTAACTTCATCTATGTCATTTTCAAGGTCCTCAAGAACTAGCATACTCTGAATTTTTGGCTTGGCATTTTTGTATACACACTTTGAAGCATGGTCAGGAGTATACTTTTCTCCACACTTGAAGCATAAGCCTTTGTCATTTCTTTCCTTATAAAGATCCATGGGAATATTTCTGGAATTTGTATTGGCTGAAGTAGACTTAGGCTTATTGTCACCTTGCTTAAATTCAACCTTTGGACTGTTTGCTGTCCTGAAATTGCCTTGAAGCCTAGAAGCATTAAATGGAGGATAAGTTGGTATCCGTAAGCTCCCACTAGGCATATGGTTGCTGCCATAATTGTTACCAACTTGCCCTTGCTTTAAAACAGTCCTTGGCTGTCCATAACTTGGCTGAAATGAAGACTATTTCCTATACTTCCTTCCAAAGCGCTCTGCAAGCTCAATAGCCTTGAAAAGTGAAGTAGGATTCTGTGCCATAACATCAGCTGACAAGGATGGTTCTAAACCATACATGAACTTATGTAACTTGGCCTCATCACTGATGTTTTCCACATACATGGTCAAGTTGAGGAATTGGTTTGTATATTCTCTTACACTTAGGCTCCTTTGTTCCAAGTTATACCATCTTCGTTCTAACTTCTCTTTTTCAAGAGGTGAAACAAAGACTTCAGTCATAAGTGCCTTGAAAGCTTCCCAATTCTTAATAAGTACATTCTCTTTCTTGATATACCTCCACCAAGTGTGAGCAAATCCTTCTAAGTGGAGGGAGGCAAAATGTATCTTCATGTCATCAGTTTTAGGAAATATGTCGAAATAAGACTCCATCTTAGAAGTCCATTCCTCTAATTCTGATGGTGAAGATGACTGGCCATTGAATTTGGATAAAACAATTTTATCCTTGAATTCTCTATCATGGAAAGGTTGCTGTCCCAAAACTGGCTGATCGGAATTTCTAAGTACAGAACCCCCAAAATGAGATTGAAATCTTCCAACAGGTGGCTGAGAATTACCCTGTAATCTTCCTGTTGGTAAAGCACCCCTAGAATGTTGAGTATGCAGTCCAAAAGCTTGAGTATTGGCGCCGTTCAAACTGCCCAAATAGTCATCATGCCTTTGTGAAGCTTCTCCTACTTCATACTGACTATTGGGAATACCTCTTCTTCCAATGATTCCATCTCCATAACCATTTTGGTTGGATGGCTGAAGTGGGACTGAAGGGTCATTGTTTGAACAAGCCTTCTCATTAGCTTCTTTTGATCATGTTTGCGATGGCATCAATTGAGAAAATTTTGCCATAAGCTGAGCATTGGATTCTACTAATTTATCAATGGAAGCCTTGGTTTGGGTAGTTGATTCCATCAACTTATCAAGCGTAGACTTCGTTTGTCCATGAGATAAAACCATTTGTTCCATTGTAGACTTTGTTTGACCAAATGATAAAATCATATGCTCTATTACTGACAAAATAGCTTCATGACATTCCTTATGTCTTAGTTCATGGGCACATAAAGCGTCATTGAGAATACTAATTTCTCCTTGTTGAGGCTCTTCAGGGTTCTCTTGAAATGTGCTTTCCATCATAGAATCCCTGATTTGCTGTGCATAGTCCTCCTGGACCTTATTTTTGCCTTTATGCCCTGCCATACTAGTGCAGTCCTGCAGTACCCCCTGTCAGTAAAACGGCTATAACTTTGGCTAGAAAACTCCGATTGCAAAACTTTTTTGTGCGAATCGAAGCTTACAATGCCCTCTTCGAGATGAGCTATAGCACGCTATAACAGGTGTAGGACAGAAAATTCTGTAACTGAATTTCAGAGTCTGAACTGTCCAGTCCTGCACCCTGTTTAGACCTGTAAGTGCCCTGTTTTGACCCTGTAATGCAAGAAAGTAACCTCCAATGGCTACCAAACCCTGCAAAGGGGTATATAGGACCTGTGGGTACCCTGTAGTACCTGCACCTGTACTTCAGTATCAAAGGGTGTACCTGTATCCACCTGTAAATACCCTGTGGGTAACCTGAAAATGCCCTGTTTTACCCTATTTTACTCTAGTAAGTACTTGAGTCGTTGGAAAGTCTTCAATCTTCAATTCTCCACTCGTTGTAGCTGTGTGAGGGATAAAACGGCAGGACGGGCTCCCTACACGGGCTCCGAATCACCGGGAGGTGGGCAAAGTTCCCCCCAGGTCGGTTGGTTGCACCCCTTCGGGATCTTCGATAGTGAGGGAGGGTCACCTCTCTTTTGTCCCACTATCTCCCCCGGCATCCACCTTTTTCCTCGGTGGGAATATCAACATGGCAGAGGCTAGTGTGCTAAGCAATCAGCATGATATGCAATTGAAAAATAACCATTCAGCCTTTCATGAGATGCAATTGATTGAGATAAAAGAACTTGAGATGGGAGAAGGGTTTTACCTATGCAATTCAGTGACTCACTGATTGCTAGTACTTACCCTTTACAATTTTCCAATTTAGGCAAAAGAGAATCAACCAATCAATTGGATTAGAGTAAGCAAAGGAATCAATGAATGTATTCAGTCCATAGGATTCAAATGTTATGCTGAAATCTCAGATTAAGGCCATTCATTCACTGATTGAAGCTAATATGCATTAGGCAAGCATTGCATTCATGAATAGATGGATTCAAGCAAAGGTTGGCTGAGAATTTGATGAAAATGTTCAATTCTTTAATCTCTCAGTCAAATGGCTTAAGCTCAGCAATTGGATTAATGAGAGAGATTAAAAATTGAAGAGAAATACCTTGACATGGCTGAAAATAACTTGCCAAATGCTTGATAGGGCTCCCGGTTGTCCAATGTTAGCAAAATAATCCAAGAAGCTTGCTTATCTCATGGTAGAGACCAATCTTGAAGCTTCAAATGCTTGAAATTGAAGTAATAAACCCATTTCCCCCAAATTTTTGCTCCATAGAAGCTCTTGATTTTCAATCTTAAGCCCTCCCGTGCTTAATCCTTGCAATTTGTTGAAGAATCCTTGCTGAAATGATTCCACGGGCCAAAAGGATGAAGAATCTTCAAGAAATTGTCAAGAAATGGAAGCTTGGGCTGAAGCTTTCATGGCTGCCCATGGACTGTTCACCTAGGGTTCAAGTGAGCTGAGGAGTCTTCAAATGTTGCTGAGAATCTCAATGTAGCTGAAGATTAATGCCTGGAATGGATGAAGAAGAGTGCCAAGGCTGAGGGGAAGCAAGCTTGGAGCAGGGCAGGGCTGGAATCAGCCCGAAAATTGCGCCGCAATTTTCGGGGCTGTTTTTGGCCTGTATGCTGCCCAATCTTGAGCAATCTTATGCTCAATCTGAAGCTCTTGAAGTCAGGGATCTATTCTAGGTAGATTTTGGTCAAGAAGATCTAAGGTGAGAGAGATATGAGTAGATCTTGGGGCTGAACCTCCATGAAACCTGCAGGAATTTCCAGGAAAGGGGAAAGAGAAACCCCTCTTTTCAAAGTAACCACAGTTTGTTCTCAAACTAAGCCCGGTTAACCATTCTTTACCCTAGTTACCTCCATTTTTGCATAAAATTTGATGACGTCCAGCCATTTAAGCCTTTACCCGCCATATCTCACCTTGAATATCTCCAGATGTAGTCATTGCTAACTGTAGTTGTCCTGCAGCACTCCACTAGTCACTGTCTTGTACCATTTTTGTCTGAAATTGGTTTTGAAATAGGAAAATGAGAGTGAAAATGGAAGAAAATAATGGATCAAAGACTGAAGCTCTGATACCACTTGTCAGAGAGAGAACTAGGGAGAGAGAAAGAGGAGAGAGAAAGACTGCAGAGGAGAGAGAAAGACTGCAAGAAGAGAGAGAAATAGAGTGACGAGGAGAGAGAAAGACTAGAATTGGAGAGAGAAAGACAGGAAAGATGTAGAAGCCATGGAAGCTTGAAGCAAGAAGGGAGAGAAAGATTGTAAATGTATTGATATGTCAAAAGATGTGAAAAATTACAACTTCTCTCCTTATATACCAGTGTCAATGTGACATGGCATATTATTAGTATTCTAAGTATTCCCATCTTCTTACAGCTCTAGACCAATAGGAGCAAAGCCACTATAACGGAACTTCTATTTTTAAAAATGTAAAATTTTATTTTACAAAAAGATACATATATAATAATATTACGAATTTTTTCAGAGAGAGAACTAGGGAGAGAGAAAGAGGAGAGAGAAAGAGGAGAGAGAAGACTGTAAAAGAGAGAGAAAGACTACAAGAAGAGAGAGAAAAAGAATGACGAGGAGAGAGAAAGTCTAGATTTAGAGAGAGAAAGGCAGGAAAGAAGGGGAAGCCATAGAAGCTGTGAGCAAGAAGGGAGAGAAAGATTGTAAGTGTATTAATGTGTCAAAAAGATGTGAAAAATTACATCTTCTCTCCTTTTATACCAATGTCAGTGTGACATGGCATAATATCAATATTATTAACACTAATTTGTTATTCCCAGCTTCTTACAAATTTGTATTATCAAAATCTATTTTTAACCTCTTGTATTCGTGGTTATGACATTCTTTGCATTAATGATGTACAGACCCAGCCACTTTTATTTAATGATATGTCTAAATTAATGATAATGATAAGTTTACTCTAAATTCAAATTAGTAAAAAGCTTGGCACATTTTTTTTCCCTCCTTTCTTTTGTCCCTCTCGTGTTTTTTCCTCCTTTGTGGTAGCCTAGTATTCTGTGTGTGTGTGTGTGTGTGTGTGTGTGTGTGTGTGTGTGTGTGTGTGTGTGTGTGTGTGCACGCGCGCGTTATGGATACAGAAATTTGACCTTCAACAAGGCTTCCAAGCTCCCAAATCACATCCATATGAGTGTTTAACTCGTTTCAAAAAGATGGAAGATGGATTCCTACAATCATTAGCAAAGGCAATTGGATCACCATGCAACAGGCAAAACGTGGGAAAAGGTGAAGATATGAGAGCTCGTTCATCTCTGCTTGGAAGGATAGAATCCGATATTTCAAGCTTGGAGTAAATAAGAATAGCATAAAAGATGTTCTGGTGCAACATGTGTTTATGCATAGAGAGCTATAATTAGAACCTAGAAGTTCAAATATTCCAATGCATAAACCAAACTGTAAGGATTTGATTCTTAAAGTCTTTCTTTTCTTGAACTTGGTTTAAGGTTTTAATCTTGAGGAATGGCAACCAATCGAGTCTATTGTTGATGTGATTGATGTGATGCATGGCTTGATTGAAGAAGAGATATACAAAAGTAGAAAGAAGACAGAGCTTGTAGAGAATGGAATATTATTCTATGACCATTCTTATATTTTCCCCATGCAGCGTAGCCAATGGGGATCAACATCTCCCCTTCCTTTGCCAAAATTTTCAAGCTTTGAGTGGCCTTTGCCAAGTCCAACTACTAGTGAGGGCTATATATGTAAAATATTTTCTAAGATACAGAGAGCATTAAAACCTAGTATCTCAAGTAGGCTAAGCAAAGTTACTTTGTTCATGCCTATTAATATATTTTTTGACTTCTTTTCTAATGCTAAGATAGGAAAATCAAAGGCAATGCTTTCAGTGAAGAGACTAACATGCGATCATGTTATACAATTTGTTGATGAGGGATGGAACACTAGGATAGAAGGGAAAATTATATGTAAGATAGATCAAGACTCTATAGCTTGTAAATATATGATTGCTACTCAAAATTTTATCCTTAGCTTTTATTATAGTAGTTGGCATTATGTTGGCGGTAGTCTAGTCACTTTAGACCAAAATCTTGATAATTTTAGCAAAGATCCTATAGTGGATCTTGATGTTTGGTACAATGAGGACATTATTGTAATCCTAAAAGTTAAATCATCCTGTATACTACATTAAGTGAGGATGGATTTACAGAATGAAGATATTGAACTACTATACTCATTTGTGTTCCAACTTAATAACAAACGAGTAAGTTTTTATTCCATATTATATCCACTTATGTGTATATCTGATTTCACTTACTAATTAATAAACATTTGTAACATATATATTTTTATAGATATCAACAAGGAGAGAGAAGAATATACAATGTAGGGATATTGAAGAAAAGATTTCTTTACTATCAATATAAAATACATATACAAATTTTTGCCAGCCATCTCCACAACTTATACACAAGGGCTTACAATTTGAGGCAAAGCTACTTTTTTTAAAGAACATTTCTTAGGATAAGGAACATCATTTCTAAGAGTCCTTTTGCCTATCTTTGATGCTTTGGTTGCCTTGGGTGTGAAAGGCATAGCTTCACCTACTATAGTTACATGCACTTCCTCTCTTTCAATGTCCAAGCCCCCATTATTGTCCATTCTTGTCAGTTGTATATAATTGGTCATTATATACTTCATGAGCTTTGCTCTTATATACCAAACCTGCTTACTTGTATAGCAATCCCTTGTAAACTATCATACATTTGTAAGAAAATAATTTTAGTTCATTGTTATTTTTTACAATGGACTATTTTGCAATAAAACTCTATCTTAAAGTTTAATATGTTTCACATTACCTTTATAAGTTTATCATCATTGAGATAAATAAACTGAACCAATCTTCTTGCATTTACAATTACTCTCCAATCACAAGAGTAACTATCATCCTGATGAGGACACTGCAATCAACAATATAAAGTAAAACTAAGAAACTTGTTTATGGTATTTTTTATAATAAATTTTATTTTTTATGTTCCAACCATATTAATCAAGACCTTACTGTAACTTGTCTATATTGCATTGTTGCAAAAGTAAGTTAGAAGGCATGGGAGGCCTTTTCTCTAGCACTTCAATCAATCTTTTTATAACTCTGTACTAAAAAAGCAATAAAATTTACAGTTATTACAAAAGAAAGATCAAAATATTTAGTGTACCTGCAACAAAAAGATCAAAATATCAAGGATACCCTAGATTATATAACTTACAACTTGTCATTTCCATGGCTTCCTTTTATAGAATTGATGAGGAAACATTGCCTCTCCACACAGTCTATTCCAATTAGGCTCCAATGAGAACTGAAAACAAAAATATTTCAATAATCTACCAAAACAAGATCTCATAAAATCTAACAAAATATCAAATTACTTACTTTTCATTGTATGGAATTAGAATAAGCTCTAAAGATTCAAAGTCAATTGAATTGAACCAATGGTCAAAAGCACTTGCCTCAAGCTCACTCCTCATATAGTATGAGATAGATGGATCAACAACCTCAATCTTTTACTGTATGTCAAAGGGGAGCTCATTCATTACACACCTAGTAAAGGAATGGAGATAGTAAGCATCAACATGAAAGTCTATTGCTAGAAAATAATGGTAAGTAAAAACAAATTTCGGTAAACTATACCATCCCAACAAGAAGAATCGAGTCATTTACTTCTCTCACTTTATTCTTGAGAATTTGAACACAATCAAAGTCCAAAAGTACCATATCAAATCTTTTGTTAATATCACCAGGTAAAAAGCAACAAACATTGAAGCCCTTAGGATAAGCCCTTTCAAGAAGGGTAGATAACTCCTCTTCAAAAGATGGGAGTTGTTCTTCTTCCTTATTTCTTTTATACTCCCTCCATTTATCTCCCTACTCTATAGTGTCATTTTCCTCTTTCTCATGTTTTCTTGTGTCCTTTACATGCGTAACATCTTCAACCTTCAGACCAAGATCATTTTTCTTCTTTCTATATGGAGGCACATTTAAAATATTGAAAGCCTTCACATCAGAAAGAGGTATTGGCTCAAGGATCTTTGAAAACCCGTATCTCAATCTCCTAAGAATTATCGAGTCTTATCCATAAGCATAAGCCTATGTGCATGAGTAGCACACATACAAGAATCTTGGGAAAACTCAATCAAAAAATCCTCTATACCCTCCTGAATACAATTGAGACCTACCCTAGTCCATCTAAAACTATGTAGACTATGATTGCCACAGATTTCTCTGACAAGCCTCTGAAAATACAGCTTTGGAATTGCATTATTCAGAGCCTTCATTGCACTTCTAATCTCCTTAAGGCACCTCACATGCTGTGAGAACCTTCTTCTTGGCTTTGATTTCCTTGTAAGTTTCGAAGGCTTGGAGGACTGATGGATCTTTGAAGCAAGACCTCTAGGATCAACTTTCTGCTTCCTTGCAATGGCCTTAGTTCTAGCCATCTAACACATCCAAAAAAATAAATAATTTAAAAAATTTAGGAAATATCTCCTAATCTCTCATATCAATTTATCTACAATCACTAAGTAGCAAGCAAACACTAATCACATAATCTAAATCCAATTTCAATAAAACAATGCACAAGACGTATGAAACGTGAAGAGGCGTTTTAGACCAAGGAACTTAATACCATATCGTGTTTCATACGATACAAGGGAAACAATGCAGGGTCAAGTCGTATGAAACGCAAGGAGGCCTCACTCGGAAAAGTGAACATAACACCAATCGTGTTTCATACGTCATAGCAGAATAATGGCAGACCTTAGTTATATGGAACGCGAAGAGGCCTCACATGGACAAGAGAAACCTTCTAGCAACATTTTCCATCTCACTATCAAGTAACAAAATTTCATACGTTTGGCATGTTTGGGGATGATTTGGTAGGAATTGTCAAGCGATTCAAAGCTTACTCATATTTTAGAAAAAAACTTACATTCTCAAGGGCTCGATGCGTATGCTGGGCAATGAAGCCTTCTTTAGTAGCCTTGCACTAAAGAATAATTTTGCACTATGATCAAATTAGTGTTGTGTTGGTCTGGTTGAGCATAGAGAGAGCTTTGTCGTCGAAAAAACTCTTTTTCTGTTCAAAAATCGGGTTTATAAGGATGTTGGTTTACACGTATGGCTACTGTAATGCGTAGTTAATTTCACATGTGCGACTACAAAACCATTTTTGCCTGGAAAGCTATGCCACATGTCACTTACTTTTTCGGCATGATAGCGCTTTTAGGGCTTCGATTTTTAAGTTTTTTTCTTTTTCTTTTTCATTTTAAGCGTACCTCCTCCGAATTAGTACAGTATACTTTTTGATCAAACATGCGGTGTCCGTTGGCATATATATATATATATATATATATATATATATATGTATAGGTTCGGGTTTTGGTTACTATTTCTTTCACGTATCTTGTCTTGTCTTCGACCACCTATTTATCTTGTAAGCATCACAAGCCAAACCAAGCATATTCTTACAATAAACCATTTATTCTCATGAGCAAGGCCTGCAAATATCAGGTACCACACTTTTCTTAATATTTTTATTTGCAATCCTGAATTTTGAGGCATTGAATATGTTAGTTGGTTTAAGAGGATAAAGATCCATCTTGTTAGTTGGTTTAAGAGGATAAAGATCCATCTTGTTAGTTGGTTTAAGACGAGAAATATACATCATGGACTTAGAAATCATGTAATGGTTTTACTTTGTTTTTCTATCAACATTGATCTAGGACACATGTTAAACGATGTTGTTTTGATGTTCTTGACTAATTGTTTTGTTCAACTTTTTCGAATGTATAAAACGTGAATTCGTCAAGGTTTTTTATAAGTGACGTATGAAACGTGAAATTGTGAACTATGAGGTGAGGTCTGAATCATTGTTTTCATGTTTCATGAGTCATAAATGTTAAACAAAATTTGATCGATGAGACTTGGAATTTCATGCTTTCTCTGCTGCATAAAGTTTTAATTGATTTCATTCATCTTGTGTTTCCTAAAAAAATTTAGCAATCTTTTTTTACTCCACTTGATATGAGCAAATGTGGATTTATATTATGCCCCTTGTTTTTGTTTTCTGGTTTTTCTTTTGTGAGTAATCAGGATGACTAAAAGGAAGTTGTCTTTAGAGGGAATGGAGGAGGATCTGGAGAATACCTGTGATGAAAAGCTGTTTGATTTTCTTCATGCAATTGGAAATTCATCTAGATTTATTTACATCAGAGATATGTTCAAACCTTTGATTTGCAAGAGCTTTTGAAGGATCTTGAAGATAAACTGAAGGAAATGTCCAAGGAGATTGGATCCCAATCTTTCAATAGAGATTCAGACAATATACTTTTGGTGGAGAAGAAAGAAGCTGTAAGAGTTTTGGGCTTCATGCTTGGATACAATGGATCTAGGGCAGGATACTTTGGAGTTCTTGCCTCTTATTTGCCCTCCCATGTAGGAGATGCCAAGAATTTGAAGCTCCTTTTAGGCTATAGGAAACAAGAGTTCTTGAAATGTAGAGGTCTCATCGAGTGGGATGAAACAAAAGATTCCCTTAGAGGACCTAGTGAATTCCCTAAAACTAAAGACTCTTCTGCAACAGAGTCAGACTAAAAGATGTTAAGGGTTTCTTAAAACCCATCTTTTTCCATCTCTTTGTCTAGTTTGTAACCATTCAGAAAATCTTTGCTTTGCACAAAAGTTTAAATATCCCTCTTTTCTTCTTTGGGTAATAGTGGATATAGTCCTTACCAAAGATGATGTATTACATGATGCGATTGTGTCTTTGAGTTTGAATTTGTGCCAAATTTGTCTATAGAACCATTGAAAGACCTCTAATAAACTGTTTGATTTGTATCTTCCACCTCCATGTCTTTTGTGCCTAAAGTATTTTGTTCTTGCTTGATAATGTGATCTAACCATACCTTGGGTTGACCAAATAGATAGAAATCTATATTTCTTGATAAAATATGGAGCATGGTTGTATAAAATATGTTGCATAGTCAACAAATAATGATGTTCAATTAGAAAACCCTATATGAGTCAGACAATAAAGAGACATACATATGCAAACTTCTTACCATATAGTGAGTGAAGTGTTGATTACCCCAACCTTCTGACATTGCCTTTTTAAAAAGGTTCAATTGGTTTTTGAAGTCTTTGAGATCATCATCATTCCACTCTTTTTTATCACAATAAAAGAATACTTTGTCTAGTGTTTCCCAAACATTGACTTTTCTATTTTGAGCTTGTTCATTATCAACATGATCCTTAACTACATTATGTAGGCACTTCCATTAATTGTATCTAATAGTTGAGCCACCATTCATAGAGTTTATCTTACCAAGTCTCCCATGAAAGTCTAGGAACCTTCTAGCCTTCCCTCCACCAATAGCTGGATTTTTTGGGACACAATTGCCATCCTTAGATTTTTGAAGATCTGGTTCAATAACAACATTACCACCATGCAAACCAATTGGCAGATAAGACTTTTTCAATATTTGTTATAGCATATGTTCTAGCTAATAATGGCTTCAGCTTCCATGAAAATCGTATATAAAGATGAACAAGCTTTTCAATTATCCTACAAAGTGTATGAATTGTACAGATATGGGCATTCACTAAAGGAATATCTAGGACTGTCTTAAACTATGGATCCTTGTTGTGCCTAGAGGAAGCTCTATTCCAATTTCTTGAGTTCAACTCTATGGCTAGGGACATGCAATATAGGCAAGGAGATCTAGAGTTGCCTCCCTTTGATACATTGTACATGCATTTAAGTGTCTTTAAGTCACTAGCTATGTGCCACTCAATCTTATAGTTTCCAAATCCTTCAACAATAGCTCGTCTCCTGCTTGTTATCTCTTAATAACATCAGGTATTGGTGTTCAATGAAAAACCCAATGCAATATATCAAAATCCTCTCTATCTACTGCTCCTAGCCACCAGATGTTGTGTTTCGATTGAACACTAAATGACATTGAATGATTGTAATGGTCTGATGAAAGTGCTCTGTTCATCAAGGTAATAGAGACCCCTCTCTAGTTTTGTACATTTTAGAATCTCACTTTCATCAAGTTTAACCACAAATCTAACCACTCCTTGTGCCTCTTCTAGTAACAAGACATAAAATCTAATCATTAAGCATTGTATGGTGGGCAAGTCAAGGAAAATATAGTTAAATTTATTGAATACAACTTCCTTTTTCTTGCCCTTGAAGCTAGCCTTGATATGGAAAGGCTCACCTAGAATCTCCATTACCTTGTTATTCACTCTCTATGTAATAGTTTAAATCACAGATGGCCTTGGAAGTATGCAATTATGTACTTGTTCTTGCTTTATATTTGACTGTAAAAGCTGAAAAAGTTGTATATAAGCATCTCGACTGATACCAATATTATCTAGTGTCTTCTGCACTAACTCAGTATCCAAATAGAGATCCTTTATAAATGACTCCAAGCATTGTTTCTTTGCCTTTTTAAATTTCTTATTCTCCAAAATATCTTTTGAAACTACTGAAGGAACAAGATGATAATAAAACTAAGATGCTTTCAAAGAATCTCTTTCACTTGCATTCGGTTGAAGAAGAGACCTAAACAAAATCAACATCACAAAGCAATACAATTAATTATAAACAAAGTCATATCTCATATTTTTAAAGTGGAAAACAATGTACCTTACTGCTTTGATTTTTTTACTACAACCACCTCCTCCTTGCCCAAGACTCTCAATATTTCTAAGAGCCTTTTGTCGATTTCGAAGTCCTAAAATAGTTTGCTTTCATTGATAAGATTTGATGTGTGTTTCCAACAAATGAATCCTCTGTTGATAGCCTTCTAGCTTTTGTAGTAACTCGTTGTTACGTTTTGATAAAAGATGGTTCTCCAATTTGAGGACATCCTTTTCTGCAACCAAGTTAAGTGTATAGCCTAGAAACCCATTATAACCATCACTAATAAACCTCAATAATGAAGAGCTATTATAGAAACGTGAAGTGCTAGTTTTGCTAAGATCTTTGGGATATAGCATGCCATCTAACCAAAGATCAAGATTCTTCTTTCCTTCAAACCTGAGTATATGTTTCATAGACTGTAACAGTAATGGGTTTTGTTCTCTTCCTTATTAGTTCATACTCACTATTATCCAACTCAATATGAAGATGATAGAGATTCCTTTTACTAGAGCTACAGAGATGATTGGATGACTGGTCCATAGCTAAGGATGTGATTAGAAGATTGGATTGAAAAAGTATGCAAATTAGAAACAAGAAGGAAAATGAAGAAGAAAGTAGTAAGGATGAAAAAGAAAAAAGAGAGTGAGAATAGAGGGAAGTAATCAAATGTCGAAAAAAAATCAAATTGAATATTAGTTTTCACTTTAATGAGAATGAGTAAGATCTTCATTATGACAATCTTTGTCACCTTTATGGTGGCCTAGATTTCTAAGTTTGATGTGACCACGAGAATATCACGACAATGACTTATTAACAATTTTTTATATATTTACTTACCAAAATATAAAAGTTTTTTAAAATTACAAATTTATTTTATTTCCTAAAATATTTTCTCTCTCTAAGATCGCTTATAGGGCATTTTTGAGACCTCAAATCTCCCCTAATAAAGGGGGGGTGTGTGTGTGTGTGCAGAAAAAAGAGGGAGATAGTGAAGATATATATATATATCTACACACACACACACACACACACAAAAAAGAAAAGAGGGAGATAGTGAAGAGAGAGACAGAGATAGAGAAAGAAGAAAAAAGGAAGAAAGAACAGAGATAGAGAGAGATAGAGAAGAAGATTTTTTACTATCTAAGATCAATCTCATCAAGACTACCCAAGCCCACTAAATTTGCACCTCTGCCATGGCTCCAAAGAGAAAAAGCACGAGAGACGTAGGGGTCACAAGAGCTACAAGAACCATGGGAGCTGCAAAAACAAGTGGATATAGCATTTTATTCCCTTCCCTGTAAACCCATGTTCCCCTAATGTCTATAAGTTATAGAAGTAAATTGTTCTATTATTTGAAAGGATAGCTCACTTGCATCCAATATCATCTTAATGAATGCATGTCAGAATTGGTAGCCAATACTATTCTTAAGTGAAGAAAAAGGGAATGTGCATCAATTAGGTTCTTCATAAGTCGTATCTTATGGATATTCTAATAAGTATATTGCATCTTTTCGAATGTATCCTTTATAGGAAATGCAAGATCCTTTAGGATGGTCCCCTATTAGAGTTATTTATGACCCAATATGAAACTCTGACTTTGTTTCCTAAAAATGCGATGTCATATGCTATTGTTCTTCATTTAGGAAATGTGTGACCTGTAACATTCATGACATGGTGTTTTTTAGTTAATTGGGATATATGCTACCTATCTATGTGGTAATCCTAAAATTATGATGTTGTATGCAAATGTTTCTCATTTAGAAAACCTGTGATCTGTAATATCCAAGATAGTGTGTTCCTATAGTTAATCACGATATATGCTACACTTGTCTATCTAACAATTGTGAAAATCATTAGGGGAGTTTTGAGGTCTCAAAATGGCCTTTTAGAAGATAGAGAGTGTGTGCTCTAGACAAATAGGAGAAAAGCCTCTATGTGACGAAACTTATATTTTAAAAAATAAAAAATAATTTTATATATATATATATATATATATATATATATATATATATATATATATATATATATATATATATAATCAATATCTATTTTTAGCCTCTTATATTCGTGATTATGACATTCTTCGCATTAATGGCATTCTATATCAATCACTTTTATTTAATGATATGTCTAGATTAATAATAATGATCAATTTAATCTAAATTAAAATTAGTAAAAATCTTGGCACTCATTTTTTCCCTCCTTTCTTTTATCCCTATCATGTTTTTCCCTCCTCTATGGTAGCCTAGTTCTCTCTCTCTCTCTCTCTCTCTCTCTCTCTCTCTCTCTCTCTCTCTCTCTCTCTCTCTCTCTCTCTCTCTCTCTCTCTCTCTCTCTCTCTCTCTCTCTCTCTCTCTCTCTCTGCCATGGATACAAAAATTCGACCTTTAACAAGGCATCCAAGCTCCTAAATCACATCCATATCAATGTTTAACTCATTCCAAATAGATAGAAGATGGATTCTTACTATCATTAGCAAAGGCTGTTTGATCACCATGCAATAGCCAAAACATGGGAAAAGACAAAGATATGAGAGCTCGTTCATCTCTAATTGGAAGGGTAGAATCCAAGATTTCAAGCTCGGAGTAAATAAGAATAGCATAAAATAAGTACTGATGCAACATGTGTTTATGCATAGAGAACTGTATTTGGAACCTGAAACTTCGAATCGTCCAATGCATAGACCGAATTGTAAGAATTTGATTCTTAAAATCTTTCTTTTCTTGAACTTGATTTAAGGTTTTCCATTATAACATTTGTTTGTATTGTAGATGTCTATCCCTCTAATCTTGAGGAATGGCAACCAATCGAGTCTGTCATTTTGATGTTATTGATGTTATACATGGTTCGAGAAGAAAAATACAAACCTAGAAAGAAGATAGAGCTTGCAAAGAATGGAATATTCTTTTATGACCATTCTTATATTTTTCCCATGCAGTGCAACCAATGGCCATCAATATCCCCCCTTCCTTTGCTAGATTTTTCAAGCTTTGAGTGGCCTTTGCCAAGTCCAACTAACTACTAGTGAGGACTATAGATGTAAAATATTTTTTGAGATATAGAGAGCATTAAAACCTAATATCTCAAGTAGGCTAAGCAAAGTTACTTTGTTCATGCCTATTAATATATTTGTTGAATTTTTTTCTAATGTTAAGATAAGAATATCAAAGGCCATGCTTTTAGTAAAGATACTAACATATGATCATGTCATACAATTTGCTAATGATGGGGCACTAGGACAAAAGGAAAAATTATATATGAGATAGATCAAGACTCTATAGCTTGTAAATATATGGTTCTCCACACAGTCTATTCCAATTAGGCTCTATAATGAGAACTAAAAACAAGCGTACTTCAATAATTTAGCAAAACAAAATCTCATAAAATCTAATAGAATATCAAATTACTTACTTTTCATTGTATGGAATTAGAAGGACCTCCGAAGTTTCAAAGTCAATTGGATTGAACCAATGATCAAATGCACTTGCATCAAGCTCATTCCTCACATAGTATGAGATAGATGGATCAAGAACCTCAATTTTTTGTTGTATATCAAAGGGGAGCTCATGCATTACATACCTAGCAAAGGAATGGAGATAGTGAGCATAAACATGAAAGCCTATTGCTAGAAAAATATAGTGAGTAAATTTTTTTTTGGGTATATTATACCTCATTCCAATAAGAATAATAGAGTCATTTACTTCTCTCATTTTATTCTTGATGATTTGAACACAATCAAAGTAAAAAAATATCGTATCAAATCTTCTGTTAATATCACTTGGTAAAAAGCAACAAACATTGAAGCCCTTAGGATTAGCCCTTTTAAGAAAGGTAGATAGCTCTTTTTCAAAAGATGGTATAGTTGTTTTGCTTCCCTTTCTTTTGCCTTCTTCTTTCTATGCTCCCTCAATTTATCTCCCTACTCTTCAGTGGCCTTTTCCTCTTTCTCATATAGTCTTGTGTCCTTTTCATAGGTGACATCTTCAATCTTAGGACCTGGATCACCTTGCACAGCACCCTGCCATGGCACATCAAGAATCACAAACCCGGCCAAGAGAGGCTACAAGTATGCTTGCTGGCTATGAAAAGGTGCAAGAAAACTCTATTCTACACCATGAAACCATTGCTCCAAAAACACACAAGAGGAAGGAACACAAGAAATTGAACAATGCTTCCATCCTCACCCTCTATCTCTTCCTCACTCTCCATAAGATCTAGCAATGAAAGCACAAGAGAGAAAGAAACAAGAATGAGAGAGATGAGAGTTGTGCCAAAATGGGAGAGGGAGAAATGAAGCATGAGAGGAGAAGATAAAGGAGAGAGAGGTTGTAACCACCTCAACCTCCCACCTCCTCAAATCACCCGACAATCCACTTCCTTTTCCTTTCTTGATATTAAAAGAAATTGGGTTGCATACAATTTGGCTAAGGTCTAAAGACCCTTCAATTTTTGAAATGGGACAAAAGGTGTTGACCATTATTTTCCTTTCTACACTTTTTTTATGTGAAGCTTTTGGACTACACATTTTACATTGCTTCATATTTGATTTTTTTACAAGTACAAAAGCAAAATGCCATTTCATAAAAGATATTTCCATATTGAGCACAATTTGGTGCCTATTTGCACAAATTTGGGGATTATCATTCCTCCTCTTCCAATCTTTTGAGTGTCCTTGCGAACACTTTGAAAATACACTTTTCCCTTGGAATAAGTACCTTATGTTGATGAAGAAACTACAACTCTTCACTTCACTTCACTTCAAATTGGACCACCTCAATCGGTACCCGTCCAAAAACACCATGCTTCTTCACACTTCCACATTCAACTTCAAACCAATATTTCAAAAAAAATCTTTCACTTTGACTTCAAAATAGCACAAGGCAAAACACCATCCAAAGGAACATAAACATGTCCACAATCTTTAGCAAAGAAGGAAATGTGAACCACCAACTTGAAGCACATTGTCCACCAATCCTTGGGAAAGACCATGGATTGATTTCCCCACAAAAGATTGATCTTGTAGAACACCCTCGCAGAAGATCAAACTTGAAGAGCTCCACTCGAAAAAAATTATTGTGTGTATTTCGTACAAAAGGAAAGAAGGGTGGTTTTATTTGTAAAAGAAAAATAACTATTCTAATAGCTAGTATGATGCTTGTGTGAGGGAGTACGGCTCTTAGTTGAGAAGGGTATGTGAACAGAATTTAAAGAGATTTTTTGTTTTTTTCTTTTCATTGTAGGGGATTAAAGAGATATCTAAAAGTTGAGTGGCCATCGTCATCTGTGTGGGATATGGGGAATGAGAGGAAGATAGCAAAATAAGGAAGAACCATGGTAGAAGGTGGCCTGAGAGAAACAGCCAATTTATCTTCTTCTTCTTCATCTTCTTGTAGTACCCTATTATCCCGAAGCAGCTCAATCGAGAGCAGTTGGCTTCAGCATGCCAATATCGTTGAGATTGCCTTCTTCTTCTTCTTCTCCTAGTTCTGGTGTTGTTTCCACTTCTTCATTCTCAGAGTTACTCTTATCTTTTTCATTAGCATCATGGATGGCACTTGCATCATTATCATCTTTGTTTGGTCTCATCTTCAGCCTATGTGTTTGCTTCATCTTTTTCATTAGAGATTGTTCCTTCCTCTTGCAAGCTATTCTAATTTTCATTACTATCAACATTTTCCTTATCCATGTCAATCGCCTAGGAGCTCTTTGCCTTCTCAATAGCTCTTTCATGTTTCAATTTAGCTTCATAAGAAGCCTTTATTTCCTGAATATATTGTTGTATATCCTTCATAATTTCTTTGGTTTTGTAGCTAACTAAAATAGTGGAAGTTACTATGGCCAAAACCTCACTGGATGCCTATGCGACAGATACAATCAATTCCTCTTCTTTTACAGAAAAGGGCCTACCTTTACCAAAATGCTCTTTTTTAAGAGTGTCAACACATAAAAGGGAAACCACCTGAACAGGAGATGTATTCATATAAATGGGAACAACAAAGTACTCTCCCATTCTTGGTATATTTTGAAAAAAAAAATGAATGCCTTCTTGGTATAAAACATTGCTGATATGTAACCTTGGAAGCCGTTTTAACAATACAGAAAATGTGACTGGTACAAGCTTTCTGTTTAGTTGTTTGTTGACTAGAAAATTATTTTATTGTATCGCTGATGCATAAAACAATATTGTCTTCTTATAATTAGGTGGCTTTGGAGGTTTTCCTCTCTTCTTTTGATTATCTCCTTGAGAATTGTCTGTGTCAGTCCCCTCCGCTTGTTCATCTCCATCAGTCTATCTAACCTACTTTGGTTTCATCATCAGCATTTTGTTCTCCCTCCCCATCCTGTTCCTGGTCCTCTTCCTCTTGCTCTTCTTCTAGCTCCTCATTTTGAGCACCTTCTTCCTATTCACTGGACTTCTTTGGTGGCTCCCACAATTTTTCAAGAGCAATATATGCAAAACTACATGTAGTAAACTCAGAAACCACTTGTAAAGAAAGAAGGGAAGGCTCCAACAGTGAACTTTGGTGGAGGAACGAGTAGCAGAAACACGAACGCACCAACCATCTTCTTCTCCATCTTCTCATTGATAAAGCATTCTTCTTCTTGATTTTACAAAACCCATCTTTCCTTCTTGAGCATTACAACCAAGAAATAAAGCTTTTCATGGCCCAAAATATGGCTGCAATTCCTTCTCTTGCAAGCTCCATGACCACCTCTTTCCTGGCCAGTGCACCAAATGAACAGCACCCTGCCATGGCACATCAAGAACCACAAACCCGGCCAAGAGAGGCTGCAAGTATGCTTGGTGGCTATGAAAACTTGTAAGAAAACTCTCTTCTACACCATGAAACCATTGCTCCAAAAACACACAAGAGGAAGGTACACAAGAAATTGAGCAATGCTTCCATCCTCACTCTCTACCTCTTCCTCACTCTCCATAAGATCTAGCAATGAAAGCACAAGAGAGAAAGAAACAAGAATGAGAGAGATGAGAGTTGTGCCAAAATGGGAGAGAGAGAAATGAAGCATGAGAGGAGAAGATAAAGGAAGAGAGAGGTTGTAACCACCTCAACCCCCCACCTCCTCAAATCACCCGACAAGCCTCTTCCTTTTCCTTTCTTGATATTTAAAAAAATTGGGCTGCATACATTTTGGCTTAGGTCTAAATACCCTTCAATATTTGAAATGGGACAAAAGGTGTTGACCATTCTTTTCCTTTCTACATTTTTTTAATGTGAGCCTTTTGGACTACACGTTTTACATTGCTTCATATTTGATTTTTTTACAAGAAAGTACAAAAGAAAAATGCCATTTCATAAAAGATGTTTCCATGTTGAGCACATTTTGGTGCCTATATTTGCACAAATTTGAGGATTATCATGCCTTTCTTTCCATTGAAAGGGCAGTTTTGGAATTGCATTATCCAGAGCCTTCATTGCACTTCTAGTCTCCTTCATGCATCTAACATGCTATGAAAACTTTCTCATTGGCCTTGATTTCCTTGTTGCAAGTTTAGAAGGCTTGGAGGACTAATAGATCTTTAAAGCAAGGCATCTAGGATCCACTTTCTACTTTATTGCCGTAGCCTTAGTTCCAGCCATCTAAAATCTCCAAAAGAAACAAAAAGACTCAAAATTAGGACAGCCCCAAGTCAAACAAGCAAAAGATTGACATGGCCAAGGATCTTATTGAAACAAAAAAAACTCAAAATGAGGATAGCCCCAAGTCAAACAAGAAAAAGATTGACATGGCCAAGGATCTTATGCATCCATAGTTGTTAACATGATATATGCCATAGTTGCTACACATCATGAGGTGCTTCAATGACACTGATGTTTGCTTCAAAGTGCATGAAAGATTACTTGCATAATGTCACTATGTTCTACTGGTGCAAGCCTTCTATGGCCAAAAATGTAGTTAGGAGAAAGCTTTGTAGATGGTTAGTTAGTCTACTATCACTCTTACTATCTCTTTCCCCTACCATTACTGATTTAACCTACTATGAATATCATCTAGATTTTCCTAACCCCAAACCAAATTTCATACCCTACCTCTATTGTTGAAGTTTTTATCTTGATAGAATTTTATCCCAAAATAGCCTTATGTTGTCCCACTTATGTGGTAGCAAGAATCTGTTGGCACAATGGGTTCCATAGTAAGTTCTCAAGCTTTGGAAAAAAATAGAGCATGTGTGGTAGGACAATATGGCTCTATAGACCCAAGTTCAGCAATAGAAGGTAGAACTCTAGGAGCAATAATAAAGGCATAATACAGAAGAAGCCCTCCCTTCGACATCAAGCTGACATATGAAATGCAAAATGAACACTTTGCATGAGAGAGAGATATATCATTTTTGCATTTCATACATCCAAAAAAAATTTGGAGAACATTCAGAGAAAAAAATCGAATAGAATTTAGAGAAAACAATTTCGGAGAAACTTTGTAAATGAAATTCTGGATAAAATTCTGAGAAAATTTCAAAGAAAATTTGTTAACAATTTTGAAAATTACATCACTATTGAGCTAGCCAAGATTGGTCAAAGGAAACTACATGCCCAAGTCTATAGCAAATATTTTGCATTATGGGACCTATGTGATGAAATATTACCTTGTGTGCTGGGTGTTGAAAATTTTGAGTTGTAATGAAGCTACATCGCACTAGTGAATTGAAGTAAAAAAAGAGCTTAGTGGTTTGAAAATTTTATTTGTGGTTCAAAAATTCTTTTTAAAATGACTTTTCTCGAAGTATAATGAGCAATTTACTTCACATACGTGGTAGGTATACCATTGTTGCCTCGGAACTTATACCACATGTCATTGACCTTTTCAATGTCAGAGAGAGAACTAGGGAGAGAGAAAGAGGAGAGAGAAGACTGCAGAAGAGAGAGAAAGACTACAGGAAGAGAGAGAAGAAGAGTGACAAGGAGAGAGAAAGACTAGATTTAGAGAGAGAAAGATAGGAAAGAAGGGGAAGCCATAGAAGCTGTGAGCAAGAAGGGAGAGAAAGACTGTAATTGTATTAATGTGTCAAAAAGATGTGAAATTTTACATATTCTCTCCTTTTATACCAATGTCAGTGTGACATGGCATAATATCAATATTATTAACACTAATTTGTTATTCCCAGCTTCTTACAATCCATCCCTTCCCAAAAGTTTTTGTTCTCAAAAACAAACCTAGAAACAACTAGAAAGAATATGGATAGAACAGAGTACTACTCTGTTTTACAGCTTTACAAATGAAAAATGAATGAAAAATGACCACTACATGAGCTGAATTTGAAGAACGAAAGTAAGCCCCAACTATTTACATGATTTGAAATACTTCAGAAGCAAATGGAGCCATAAAGTATTCAACAAATAATCCCAGAACAAAGTAGACAGCTTGCTGAGTAAACAGTCCCTGCTGGACCAAATCTGCCATAACTTTTGATAGAAGTGTCCAAATGAGATGTACCATATATCAAAACAAAGCTCTTGAAGAGTACTTTAAGCCCATATAGATAGCTTAATTCTAAAAATTAGGTACGATAAAAACTGTTCTAAAACAGCGTGCTGTCCTGAACCAATCTGCATCATTACTAGCTCCATAAGCAATAGACTTCAGCACCAATGTCTCCCTCAAATATGAATACTCAGCCAATATAGAATCAGGTCTCCAGGAAGCCTCTTTAGATGGTAAAACTCTCCATTTGATCAAATATTCTACAATAGAACGTGATCGAAGCTTCTTTTCATGCTGACCTACAACAGCCTCTGGGATGTACTGAATAAGACCATCTTCATCAATGGGTGGCAGCTCATCAACTACATCCACTGGATCACCATAATAAGGCTTGAGCTAACTAACATGGAAGACGTTATGAATCTTTGTGGAAGAGGGAAGCTCTAGTTTGTATGCCAAATCTCCAATTCGCTTAAGGATCCTGTAAGGGCCATAAAACCTGTGGGCAAGCTTATTACTGGATCCATCTTTTAATGTAGAGTACTTGGATTTGGGCACCTTCAACAAAACCAGCTCTCCTTCTTGGAACTCTAAAGGCCTCCTCTTCTCATCAGCATACATCTTCATTTGATCTTGAGCCTTCCTTAGATTCACCTTACATTGCTAAAGAAGGGTCTGCATTCTTTCCAATTCCTCCTTCCCATGAGGATTAATCTTTTCATTAAAGATGATTGTGGGTAAGGGCACCTTGTAACCATACAAAGCCTCAAAGGGTGAAACTCCTATGCTTGCATGAGTGGAATTGTTGTAAGCAAACTCAGCCAAGTGTAACCAAGAATCCCATGAGGTTTGGACATCATAGCAAAAATGGCGAAGATAAGTCTCCAACCATTTATTAACTCTCTCTGTCTGACCATCAGTTTGAGGATGATAAGCCGTAGATGGAGCCAATTTAGTGCCCATAGATGTAAATACCGCCTGTCAAAAGTTACTCATAAACTTTGAGTCCCTATTATGGACAATCACCTGCAGTAATCCATGTAGTCTAAAAATATGCTCCATAAACTGGTTGGCCACTTGAGAAGCAGTAAACTGAATCTTTGTTGGGATAAAATTAGCTGCTTTTGTGAGTCTGTCAACCACCACATAAATACTATTCCACCCTTCTTAGTAGTAGGTAAGCCAGTAATGACATCCATAGTAATATGAGTCCATTTACCTGTAGGAATAGGCAATGGCTGTAACAAACCTCCTGGCTTATGGGTGCTATCCTTATTTTGCTGACAATGCATACACTTCATAACGAATTCCTTGACATCTTTCCACAGTTGTTTCTAATAAAAGCTTTTGTTGATCCTGTCATAAGTCTTGAAAACTCCCAAGTGTCCAGCTAAAGGCGAAGAATGTAACTCCTCCATAATTTTTCGCTTAAAAGAAGAAGTAGAGGGAATAACAATCTTGCCTTTCCACCAAATAAGACCATTTTTAAGCTGGTAATGCGAGTTTTCTTCCATAAGACCTTACTGTAATTTCTGAAAGATTTGGTTGAATTCCTCATCTAAAAGATAGGCCTCTTGTAGTTCTTCAATCCAGTCATTATGTAATTCTGTCATAGTAGCTGAAACTTTGCAGGCCCACATACGAGAAAGAGAATCAGCCACTATGTTATCTTTGCCCCTTGTATGAGTGATGTCAAAATCATAATTCTATAATGTAACTACCCAACGACGTTGCTTTGGAGTGAGATTTGACTGAGTAAGGAAATACTTGAGTACCCGGTGATCACTGTGTACTTTGAATCGGCTGCCATATAAGTAATGGTGCCACTTCTTGATTGCATGCAGGATAGCCAATATCTCCTGGTCATAAACATTCATGGCCATCTCCTTATCTGTAAGCTTATGGCTCTCAAATGCAATTACTCCATGCTCCTGAAGCAAAATAGTCCCAATGCCACGGCCACTAGCATCACACTGTATAGTAAACTCTTTGGAAAAATCTGGGCATACTAAGATAGGAGCAGAAGTAAGAAGTTCCTTTAACTGGTTGAAGCTACTGTCTACAAGAGCATCCCAAAAGAAAGCCTCCTTCTTCAACCTGTCAGTCAAAGGAGCTGCAATTGCTGCATAATGCTTTATAAATCGGTGATAGAATGAAGATAGACCAAGGAATCCTCTAAGAGAGGTAGTAGTAGTAGGCGTCGGCCAATCTCTTATGCATTGCACCTTCTTGGGATCAACATGTATTCCTTTTTCACTGACTATATGTCCCAAGTATTCCACTTCAGTCTGCATGAAAGAGCACTTCTTCTCCTTAGGAAAAAGCCTATGATGTCTCAACACATCAAAAATCCTCCTCATATGTGCCAAGTGATCATGTAAAGTCTTGCTATAGATCAAAATGTCATTAAAGAACACCAAGACAAACTGAAAGAGGAAAGGTTGCAAGATCTTATTCATCAGGCTTTGAAAGGTAGCTGGAGCGTTTGTAAGCCCAAATGGCATCACCAAGAAATGATAGAGCCCACGATCAGTCCTAAAAGCAGTCTTGACTTCATCACCCTCTCGCATGCGAATCTGATGATACCCTCATCTCAAATCAATCTTCGTGAAGAATCGAGCCCCCTTAAGCTCATCAAGCAAATCATCAATCCTGGGTATAGGATACTTGTTCTTCACTGTTATCTTATTGAGATCCCTGTAGTCAATGCACATTCTGAAAGATCCATCTTTCTTTTTGACTAACATGACTGGAGATACCTAAGGTGAAGAACTTGGTTCAATGAATTCCATTTCAAGAAGTTCCTTGATTTGCTTGGCTACTTCCTCTCGTTCACACTTTGATAATATGTAAGGTGGCTTATTGATTGTCTTTGAGTTGGGCTCCAAATCAATGGGGTGATCCACTGCTCTCTTAGGAGGCAATGAAGCAGGTACTTCAAACAAATCTCTATACTCCTCAAGAAGAGCTGTCAAGACTGGATGGTTTGCTAAATTATTGGGCTGATCGTGTGGTTCTTTGTTCAAACACAAAACAAATATTTGTGAGCGCTTCTTGTACTCTCTTTTGAGTTGTTGAATGGTGATAAGCTAAAAATCAGATCTACTAGGAAGTCCCTGTAAATGGATAAGCTGTTCATTGGAGATAAACTCCATATATAACTGTGAGAAATCCATAGTGATCCTGCCTAATGTCATCAACCAATCACAACCAAGTACAATATCTATGGGCCCCATTTCCAGAGTGATCAAGTTTACTTTGGCCTCAAAATTTTCAGCCAACTGCAAAGAAACCTGTGGGCAAATTTGTGTGCTGATTTCTTCTTCACCATTAGCCACTTGTACTCTAATGGGCTATTGTAAGTCTATGGGAACACAATTTAACTTGTCCATGATGGACTTATTGACAAAACTATGAGTACTACCACTGTCTATCAGGATGAACACTGGCTTTTCACATATGCTTCCCTTCATACGAAGTGTATTAGGGCTCTTAGATCCCGTCCAAGCATCCATAGAGATAGAACAATTAGTGGCAGCAAGCGACTCATCACAAGATCCACTAGGGTCAAACGGAACATCTCCACCTGGATCAAAAGGAAAGGAGTCGGCTGGATCATAAAAGTACTCCTATCCAACTTCCTCCTCAAGATCTTCATTTTCAGCATTAATTGCCACTGCATTAGTCTCATCTATGTCATCTTCAAAGTCCTCAAAAACTAGCATACTCTTAAGCTTTGGCTTGACATTTTTGTATACACACTTTGAAGCATGATCAGGTGTATAGTTTTCTCCACACTTGAAACATAAGCCCTTGTCCTTCCTTTCCTTGTAAAGATCCATGGGAATAGATTTGGGATTTGTATTAGCTGAAATGGACTTAGGCTTGTTGTCCCCCTGTTTGAATTCAACCTTTGGACTGTTTGCTGTCCTGAAATTACTTTAGGCCTGGAAGCATTAAACGGAGGATAAGTTGGTACCCATAAGCTTACATTAGGTACATTATTGCTGCCATAAATGTTACCAACTTGTCCCTGCTTTAAAACAGTCCTTAGCTGTCCATAACTAGGCTGAAATGAAGATTCTTTCCTATACTTTCTTCCATAGCGCTCCGCAAGCTCAATAGCCTTGAAAAGTGAAGTAGGATTTTGTGCCATAACATCAGCTAACAAAGATGGCTCCAAACCATACATAAACTTATGAAGCTTAGCCTCATCACTAATGCTTTCCACATACATGGTCAAGTTGAGTAATTGGTTTATATACTCTCTTACACTTAGGCCCCTTTGTTCCAAACCATACCATCTCCGTGCTGACTTCTCTTTCTCAAGAGGCGAAACAAAAACTTCAGCCACCATAAGTGCCTTGAAAGCTTCCCAATTCTCTACAAGTATATTCTCTTTCTTGATATACCTCCACCAAGTATGGACAAATCCTTCTAGATGCAAGGAAGCAAAGTGAATCTTTATATCATCAGTTTTAGGGTATATATCAAAGTAGGACTCCATCTTAGAGGTCCATTCCTCTAAGTCTAATGGTGAAGATGACTGGCCATTAAATTTGGCTAAAAAAAATTTGTCCTTAAACTCCCTTTTATGAAAGGGTTGATGTCCCAAAATTGGCTGATCAGGATTACCAAGTACAGAGCCTCCAAATTGAGACTGAAATCTTTCAACAGGTGGCTGAGAATTACTATGTAATCTTCCTGTTGGTAGAGTACCCCTGGAATTTTGAGTATGCAGTCCAAAAGCTTGAGTATTGGCCCCATTCAAGCTGCCCAAATAGTCATCATGCCTTTGTGAAGCTTCTCCTACTTCATATTAACTATTTGGAATGCCTCTTCTTCCAATAATCCCATTTCCATGACCATTTTGGTTAGATGGCTAAAGTGGGGCTGAAGGGCCACTGTTTGAACAAGCCTTCTCATTAACTTCTCTTGATGCCTTTTGCAACTGCATGAATTTAGAGATTTGTGCCATGATTTGTTCATTGTATTCCACCAACTTATCAATAGAAGCCTTGGTCTGATCAGTAGATAGAACCATCTGCTCCATTCTTGACAAGATGGCCTCATGTCGTTCCCTATGTCTTTGTTCATGGGCACACAGAGTATTATTGAGTATACTGACTTCTCCTTGTTGTTGAAGATCTTCAGGGTTCTCTTGAAGTGTACTATCCATCATGGAATCCCTGATTTTCTGAGCATAATCCTCCTAGACCTTATTTTTGCCTTTATGTCGTGCCATATTAGTGCAGTCCTGCAATACCCCCTGTCAGAAAAACGGCTATAACTTTGGCTAGGAAACTCTGATTTCAAAACTTTTTTGTGCGAATCGAAGCTAAGAATGCCCTCTTCGAGATGAGCTATAGCATGCTATAATAGATTTAGGACAGAAAATTCTGTAGCTAGATTTCAAAGTCTAAACTGTCCAGTCTTGCACCCTGTCTAGACCTGTAAGTGCCATGTTTTGACCCTATGATGCAAGATAGTAACCCCAAATGGCTACCAAACCTTGCAAATGGGTATATAGGACCTGTGGGTACCCTGTAGTACCTGCATCTATGCTTCAGTAATAAATGGTGTACCTGTAACCACCTGTAAGTACCCTGTAAGTGACCTGTAAATTCCTTGTTTTACCCCGTTTTGGTCCTGTAGGTACTTGAGTCCTTGGAAAGTCTTCAATCTTCAATTCTCCACTCGTTGTACCTGTGTGAGGGATAAAACGGCATGACAGGCTCCCTACACGGGATCCGAATCACCGGGAGGTGGGCAAAGTCCCCCCCGGGTCGGTTGGTTGCACCCCTTCAGGATCTTCGATAGTGAGGGAGGGTCACCTCTCTTTTGTCCCACTATCTCCCCCGGAATCCACCTTTTTCCTCGGTGAGAATATCAACATAGTAGAGGCTAGTGTTCTAAGCAATCAGCATGATATGCATTTCTGAAATATTCATTCAACCTTTCATGATATGCAATTGAATGAGATTTTGAAAATTTGGGATAGGAGAAGGGTCTTACCAATGCAATTCAGTGACTCACTGATTGCTAGTACTTACCCTTTTACAATATTTCAACTTGGGCAAAAGAAATTCAAGCAATCAATCGGAGAGTAGACAAATTCATCAATCAATGGATTCAGTCAATAGGATTCAAGTATTATGCTGAAATTTCAGATTGAAGCCTCTAATTCACTGATTGGAACTAATATGCATAAAGCAAGCATTGCATTCATGAATACATGGATTCAAGCAAAGGTTGGCTAAGAATTTGATGAATAATGTTCAATTCTTTAATCTCTCAATCAAATGGATTAAGCTCAGCAATTGGATTAATGAGAGAGATTAAGAATTGAAGAAGAGTACCTTTGATATGACTGAAGATTACTTGATCAATCTCATATGCTTGATAGAGACCCCCGATTGTCCAATGTTGGTAAAATAATCCACAAGGCTTGTTTATCCGGTGCTTAAGAACAATCTTGGAGCCTCAAATGCTTGAAATTGAAGCATTAAACCCGTTTCCCCCAAATTTTTGCTCCATAGAAGCTCTTGATCTTCAATCTTTAACCATTTCGTGCTTAATCCTTGCAATTTGTTGAAGAATCCTTGCTGAGATGATTCCACTGGCTAAAAGGATGAAGAATCTTCAAGAAATTGTTAAGAAATGAAAGCTTGGACTGAAGCTTTCATGGCTTCCCATGGATTGTTCATGTAGGGTTTCAAGAGAGTGAAAGGATGAGGAATATAGCCCTATTTTGGAGTAAACACACCAGGAAGTTGAAGAAATCACTGCCAAGGATCATTTAGAAGCACCATAGCTAAAGATTGACTGAGGAGAGATGAAGAATAGGGCTGGAAAAATCGGCGTAAATTTTGGGCTGCTATCCAGTCCACGTGGCAGTTCCTACATGCCATAAAATGGTGCTTCACCTGTTGCATTTGATGTCTAGAGTGCCATTATGCAGGCCATTGTTAATGGAGAGCAAGGATCAGTGAGAGAAAAGAAGAGATCTCAGCCAGCAAACTCCATGGAAGCTTGGGCAGAGCTTGAAGAAAGAGGAAAGGAATACCTCTTTTGAAAAGTAATTGTAGTTTAGTCTCTAACTAAGGCCGGTTAACCATCCTTTACCCTAGTTACCTCCATTTTTGCATGAAATTTGATGACGTCCAGCCATTTAAGCCATTATCTGCCATATCTGACCTTGAATATCTCTAGATGTAGTCTCTTACTAACTGTAGATGTCGTGCAACACTCCACTAGTCACTGTCTTGTACCATTTTTGTCTGAAATTGATTTTGAAATAGGAAAATGGGATTGAAAATGGAAGAAAAGAATGGATCAAAGACTCAAGCTCTGATACCACTTGTCAGAGAGAGCACTAGGGAGAGAGAAAGAGGAGAGAGAAGACTGCAAAAGAGAGAGAAATACTACAAGAAGAGAGAGAAGAAGAGTGACGAGGAGAGAGAAAGACTAGATTTAGAGAGAGAGAAAGACAGGAAAGAAGGGGAAGCCATAGAAGCTGTGAGCAAGAAGGGAGAGAAAGACTGTAATTGTATTAATGTGTCAAAAAGATGTGAAAATTTACATCTTCTCTCCTTTTATACCAATGTCAGTGTGACATGGCATAATATCAATATTATTAACACTAATTTGTTATTCCCAGCTTCTTACATTCAAACATTATGGAACTATTATGGCATTATTTTTTGGGTGAAATAGAATATCTCTAGGCCTTTCTTTTTTAGCTTAAATATAGCCTTTTTGAATTAGTTCATAATACCTTTTAAGCAAGTTCCAAGGTGACCGTTGATAAATAAATACACATTTCCAAGTCATGCTAGTGTTTACACAAACTTTCCTTCTGCACATTTTTTTCTCTCTCACACAACCACATACTTTACGTATCGCAAGCTGAGAATACGTGTGCTCTTGACCAAACCCATTCATGCTTAGAAAGTAAAACACTTCTATAGTAATAAACTTCTATTTGTCATTTTTTTGTGCACAAGCATTGAGTAATGATTGAGAATCTGTTATTTTAAGCATTGAGAAATGATCAAATTAGTTATTTTTCTTGTGCATAAGCATTGAGAAACAATTGAATCAATCAATTTTTGTTGGATGAAACATGATAACACTCCAAAAACCTCCTGTGACCTCCATTATCATATTTCATAAGTCGTCAAGTTATAAAACACAAATGCCCAATGAAATGAGAAAGATGATGCCATGATTTGCTGCATAAAGACTTAAGTCGCATTTCTTAAGTTATTTTGAAGTCATTTTGAAGGCAATCCTTCTTTTATTTCTTATTATAACTAATTTTTTTGAGTTTCTTTTGCTTTAATGGCATTCAAAGTTCAATAGTGTATACCATTGGAACAAATTTGTAGATATGAAGTTAATGAATTTTTATGAGTGGTTATGTGGGGCCTTATCTCAATAACAATCCACCAAGGATTGTGGTTGTCAAAGTGTAAATTCTTAGTGATGAAATATTTAGAAAAAGACAATTAGTTTTTCTCTCCAAAATAATAGCACCCTTCATCCATGAGGATTCCATGCTCTTTATTATTCTCTTTGATCAAACAATCTATTTTCTAATGTGCCTTTATATGATAGTAATTGGATTTACATTTGGTATAGAGGATCCATTTTCTCTAACAAGAATATGTCCATCACTTTTGTTAACCTTTTTTCCATGAAGTTCAAAGAAAAAATCAAAAGCAACTATAGAAAGTACAATAGTCACATCAAAAGGGTGAATTTCAAGGGTGAGTGCTTCACAAAATGCCAAAAAGTCAAAAATGGCATGAAGGTATTAATGGGATTTTTCTAGAAATCTTGCATTGATCTTTTACATATATAAAATGATGTGGCTCTGATATTCTTACACAAATTTAAATTTCTTATTTAGATATAAGCAAATGTGGATCGATACTTTGTATTCCTAAAGTTGTCTTATTGTTTCAAATTTTGATTCTATGAGTAATCAGGATGACTAAAAGGAAGATTCCTCTAGAGGGAATGGAGAAAGAGGATCTAGAGGATACATGTGATAAGAAGCTCTTTGATTTCCTCTATTCAATTGGAAATTCATTCAAATTCATTTACATCAGAGATATGCTCAATGTTCCCTTTTATTTGCAAGAGCTCTTGAAGGATCTTGAAGACAAACTAAAGGATTATAGGGAGTATTATGATAGATATGTGCAAGGCCTAGAAATTGAGGTATTTGTCTATTACAATGATGTAGTGGAAGCTACCAATATAGCTAGAACAACTTTGCAAACAAGGTTTAGCCTCATTGATGAGGAATTCAAGAAGTGGGAAGAAAATTGCTCTTTTCATCAAAATCAACATCAATATCTTCTTTTCCACAAGGATGTTGGATTTCTTGTATATCTTCAGTATATGGGCAGTTCTTCTTTATATAAAATACAAGGGAAAGATAAAGAGATTGAAGAGAAGGGAAAATTTTTATCAAGAGGATGTGGAGCAGGGATTTGATGTTGCTTTGTTTAAAAGTGAGAATATTACAAAAGTGGAAGAAAAGGAGATAGAGTTGAGTGCAAATATTGAAGAAGGTCCTCTTGATCGTGTCCCAACATTTCCCACTTATCTCATCAACAAAAAGTGATATGTATTATCGAATGATATTCAACACCTTTTTTATCATCACAAAGAAGATTATTGCTTAGCAATCTTTGTAGGATGGGGCCAAAATGATAAGAATTTTATAGGTTATGAATAGAAATTGCTAGCAAGTATTAATGTTGAGGGAGAGAATTTTCAAGACAAATCTATACATTGCATTCATGTATTAATTAGATTGTGGAATATGAAAAGGAGGAGCTACCTACAGAACAAGAGTTCTCACGAGTTCAATAGAGACGGTATTAATGACATGGGGTATGAAGAGAAACTGAAGTCTCCATCAAAAGAAAAACCAAAATGTTCAATAAATCTTTATAATGATAGTCCTCTTGAGGATGATGAAAACCCTAAGGTATGGAAGATAATTTTAAGATATGCACTGAGATTTATATTAGAGTTTGTTATGCATCATAGATAAATATTATAGGATATTTATCTATTGACATATTACACTACTATAGTTTATTGTGCAAATAGAAATTGAAGATCCAAACAACTTTCTCAGAGAAGAGCCAAGGTCTCAAGGCCATTTAAGCTTGGGAAAAGTCAAGGCCTTAGTCATTATATTGGAAGCTTAAATAATCAAACAATTGCAATTTATCATAGCAAGTTGTCAAGCTCTCTAAGCCTGCCAATGATGACTTTGAAAGTTATCTCCAAGGTGATTGGATCCCAGGTTTCAATAGAGGATAAGATAATATCATTTTGGTGGAAAATGAAGAAGCTATAAGAGTTTTTGGCTTCATGCATGGATATAGTGGATCTATGGCAAGATACTTTGGAGTTCTTGGCTCTTATTTGCTCTCCAATGTAGGAGATGCCAAGAATTTGAAGCTCCTTCCGGGCTATAGAAAACAAGAGTTCTTGAAATGTTGAGGTCTTATTGAGTGGGATGAAACAAAAGATTCCTCTAGAGGCCATAGTGAGTTGCTTGAATGGTGCGCAAATCGGATACCGGATATGTATGTAGCGAGTGCCGAAAGGTCCCCAAGAACAAAAGAACTCTACTAAAGCTCATAAAACAAGAAAGAAGATTTGCACGACATGAGGCAAAAAGACAAATTGGGTACAATCTCCCCCCATGCCTTGTGTGAGTGCTTCACAAGGCATGTATTTATAAATCTATTTATCTCAAAGCTCAAAAATAGCCCAATTTTACAATTAGCATGCTTTGGCTTTTGTGTTTACTTTTGTCCAAATAAAGAATAAAGCGGTTGGGCAGCCCAAGTATCGAGCTGTGTCCAAATACAATGTCCAATAATGAAATATTTAAATCGAGTGCCCATGCACATACAAAATAATAAATATTTATCAAGTGCTTCAATAAATAAGCGTGCTAAAATAAATATTAGCGCCACACCTTTAATGATAAGATATGCGCCCATCAAAAATGATAATTTCTTCTAGGTAATTTGAATACACGCTATCACCCAGTGCTTCCCAATATCACCGTCGCTTACTCTACACATCAATTGAAGCATTCACAATTGTTAGAAAATAATACAATTAAATCGACAAAAGTAAATAGCTAGCAATCTTCAGCTACAAAATAAATAAATAGGTTGAAACTCTATATTAACCTTAATTTAATAAGATTGCACTCTAAACTCATAAACATCCATTAATTTAAATATGTATTTTGAGGAATCACCCACTGTGGAATCACCCACGTGTATATTAAATTAACATGACGTCTGAAAAGGACAGGCATTCCAATCAACTTCTCATACAAGGAATCCACCCTGTGTACGAGCCCCGATAAATAAATATATAGTTTTGCAAAATCCACCGCAAAACCTCACGAAATCCACTGTGGAATATGCCTCCTGGCATCATTGAAACTAAAGACTCTTCTGTAAACAGAGTCAGACTAAAAGATGTCAAGGGTTTCTTGAAAGCCATCTTTTTTCATTTTGTCTAGTTTGTAACCACTCTAAAAATCTTTGCTTTGCACAAGAGTTTAAATATCCCTCTTTTCTTCTTTGGGTGACACTTTACATTGTCCTCACCAAAGATGATGTATTAAATGATATGGTTGTCTTTGAGCTTGAATTTGTGCCAAATTTATCTATAGAACCATTTGAAGACCTCTAATAAATTGTTTGCTTTGTATCTTTTACCTCCATGTCTTGTGTATCTAAAGTATTTTGTTTTTGCTTTATAATATGGTTTATCCATACCTTTTGGATTGACCAGACAGATAAAGATCTATATTTCTTAATAAAATATGGAGCATGGTTGTATAAAATATACTAGATAGTTAACAAATAAAGAAAGTTAATAAAAAAACCTTACATATACAAACTTCTTACCATATAGTGAGTTAAGTGTTGATTCCCCAAGCTTCTAACATTGCCTTTTTAAAAAGATTCAATTGGTTTTTGAAGTCTTTGAGATCATCATCATTCTATTTAATTTTATCACAATAAAAGAATACTTTTTCTAATGTCTTCTAAACATTGGCTTTTGTATTCTGAGCTTGTCCATTATTAACATGATCTTTAACTGCATTATGTAGGGGCTTCCATTGATTTTATCTAATAGTTGAGCCACCATTCCTAGAGTTTATCTTACCAAGTCTCCCTTGAAAGCCAAGGAACCTTCTAGCCTTCACTCCACCAATAGATGCCTTTTTGGGAATACAATTTTCATCCTTAGACTTTTGAAGATCTAGTTCAATAACAACATTACCACCATGAAAACCAATTGCAAATAAGACTTTTTCAATATTTGTTATAGCATATATTCTAGCAGATAAAAAATAACTTCAACTTTCATGTAAACACTATATAAAGATGAAAAAACCTCTTAATTATCCTACAGGGAGCGCATGAAGTGTACAGATATGGACATTCGCTAAAGAAATATTTAGGACTGGCTTAAACTATGGATCCTTGTTGTGCCTAGAGGGAGCTATATTCCAATTGCTTGAGTTCAACTCTATGGCTAGGGACATGCAATATAGGTAAGGAGATCTGGAGTTGGCTCTCTTTGACAAATTGTACATACATTTGAGTGTCTTTAAGTTACCAGTTATGTGCCACTCAATCTTATAGTTTCCAAATTCTTCAATAAATAGCTCTTTTCATGCATGTTGTCTCTTAATAACATCAAGTATTGGTGCTTGATAAAAATCCTAATACAATATATCAAAATCTTCTATATCTACTTCCAATACTCCTAGCTACTACATGTTGTGTTCAGATTGAACACCAAATGACATTGAGTGATTGAAATGACCTAATGAAAGTGCTCTATTCATCAAGGTAATAGAGGCCCTCTCTAATTTTACACATTTCAGAATCTCACTTTCATCAAGTTTAAAAACAAATCTAGCCACTCCTTATGCTTCTTCTAGTGACAAGTCATAGAATTTGATCATTAAACCTTGTAAGGTAGGCAAGTCAAGGAAAATATTGTTAAATTCATTGAACTCACTTTCATCAAGTTTAAAAACAAATCTAGCCACTCCTTATGCTTCTTCTAGTGACAAGTCATAGAATTTGATCATTAAACCTTGTAAGGTGGGCAAGTCAAGGAAAATATTGTTAAATTCATTGAATACAACTTCCTTTTTCTTGCCATTGAAGCTAGCCATGATATGGAAAGGCTCACCTAGAATCACCATCACTTTGTTATTCACTCTCTATCTAATAGTTCTAACCACACATGACCTTGAAAGTATGCAATTGTGCATACATGTCCTTGCTTCATGTTTGATTATAAAAGCTAAAAAAGTTACATATAAGCATCTCGACTGATATCTATCTAGTGTCTTATGCACTAACTTAGTATCCAAAGAATGATCCTTTATAAATGACTCCAAGCATTATTTCTTTGCCTTTTTAAATTTCTTTTTCTCCAACTTATCTTTTGAAACTACTGAAAAAAAAATATTGTAATAAAATTAAGGTGCTTTTAAAGAATCTTTTTCACGTGCATTCGATTGAAAAATAAACTTAAATAAAATTAACACCACAAATAAATAGAATTAATTATAGACGAAGCCATATTTAATATTTTAAAGTGAAAAAAAATTACCTTATTGCTTGAATTCTTTTACTACAACCACCTCCTCCTCATTTGAGACTCTCAATATTTTTGAGAGCCCTTTCTCGATTTTGAAGGCCTAAAATAGTTTGCTTTCATTAACAAGATTTTATGTATTTCTCCAACGAATGAATCCTTTATTGACAATCCTCTAGCTTATACAATAACTCATTGTTATGTTTTGATAAAAGACGGTTCTCCAATCTGAGGACATCCTTTTCTACAACCAAGTTAAGTGTATAACCTAGAAATCCATTATAACCATCACCAATGAACCTCATTAATGAGGAGCTATTATAGAAAGACAGAGTGCTATTTTTGCTAGGATCTTTGGGATGTAGCCTACCATCTAACCAAAGATCAAGATTCTAATTATTTCCTTCAAACCTGAGTATACGTTTCATAGACTCTGTAATAATAATGGGTTTTATTCTCTTTGTTATTAGTTCGTACTCACTATCCAACTCAATATGAAGATAATAGAGAGTTCTTTTACTAGAGCTACAAAGATCATTGGATAGCCTATCCATAGCTAAGGATGTGATTAGAAGATTGGATTTAAAAACTTTATATAAATTAAAAACAAGAAAGAAAACGAATAAGAAACTAGTAAGGAGAGGAAAGAAAGAAGAGAGTGAGAATGGAGGGAAGTAATAAAACGTTGAACAAAATTCAAATTGAATATTAGTTTTCTCTTTAATGAGGATGAGTAAGGTATTCATTATGACAATCTTTGTCACCTTTATGGTAGCCTAGATTTCTAAGTTTGATGCGGCCACAAGAATATCACAACAATGACTTATTAATGATTTTTTATATATTTACTTATCAAAATATAATTTTTTTAAATATCTAAATAATATTTTTATTTTCTAAAATATTTTCTCTCTCTAGGGTCGCTTATAGGCCATTTTTAAGACCTCACAACTCTCCTAATGCTAATGCAGTATGCTATTGTAACTTCATTTAGGAGACATGTAACTTATGGCATTCAAGATAGCATGTTCTTATAGAACAGAGTGTATGCTACCTGCCTATTTGACAATCTTGAAAATATGATGTTGTTGGCTCATGTCCCTTCATTCAAGAAAGTCGTGATTTGTAACATTCAAGACAAGGTGATCCTATAATTGATTATGGCATATGTTTTATGTCTAAGTAAAAGTCCTAAAATTTATGTATAGTATGTGATTATTTCTTCATTCAAGAAGTTGTATGCTACAATATGAATATTTCAAGAAGATTTATGTTTGACATTGATCATGTAAAGATGCTACGATGATAAAATGGACTATTTATCCTATAAGAGTTAATCTTAGAATTTGAGCAAACATCCTAAAAGGATTGATGACTTGCCCCATAGTGGTATGTATATTAGATTCAGTTCACAATTAAAAACCCAAACAAAACCCAAGGGGAAGAATAACGTAAGGTTGTCCAAAGATTGCCTCCTAGGGTAGATCAACTTTTGAATGAATACTAAATGAGATTTTGATTATGCATGCCATAATATGCCGATGCATCAAGAAAGAATTGTTTGTGATTGTAAGCTAGGATTCTGGGGTTGAATATAAGTGAAATCAAGTTAAAATAAGGAAGAATGCACTAGGCCTCCCCCAAGGCTAGTTGCAAGGACCCTACTCCAAGGGGGTCAGAAACACCACTTCGGGAAGCTATGACCAGGTCCATTGTATGAGAGGTGTTATAAGATCCGAGATACACGTTCTTTCCTATATACTTAAAAGATATATGGTAAATATTATGCTGGCACAAAGAGAGAACATATGAGAGAAAAGAAAGATGTAGAGAGAGAGATATATAGATAGAGAGATTGACAACACACTAGGGACTGGAAGATGGGCTAGTCCTCCCCCCCCCCCTTGTGGAGTTATATTATTGACAAGGAGTAAGCTCCTCCGTTACACATAAACCGCTTCTTAACTTGTAGATCTTGGGAACAAGATCACGGTTCCTTGCACGATATACAACCAACTAACACTTGCACAACTTGGAAGTTGGCACCTTTTGATCCTTCTTGATTCTCTCCTTCTCTCCTACACAATATGTGTAGGGCTTTCCTCTTGGAGATTGATTTCAGTAGAGCTTCTGTAGCACTTGCACCTTCTCTCCTCCTCCTCTTGGATGCATGCAAAGTGATATTTCCTTTACCCCCCCACCCAAGGAGAGCCTCCTCTTTTATAGGCTTTCAAGAGCTTCTCTTCTTGGAGAGATACTTGAGTGCCAAGATTGGAAAGGTTGATCTTCATGCAAGATTCCAGGACCTACTCTGGAGCACCAATTTCGATATATCTCTTTGTGCGTTGTTCGGATGGAAAAACGTCCAACACGAAAGTTATAGATCTCGTTGTTTCTGATAACTTTAGCGGGCCGTTTTTAGAGATCGGATTTCTATCATGAGATATTTTAAAAAGAGATTCACCATGTCTATTTTTTAAAAAAATAATTTTAAAACTATACTCTTAACTTGTGGTCCATGCAACCACCTTGAGCCATAGATAAGGAGAGTTCATTATATTGCCTTGGGTCTCAACCTTAAGATTGACTTCCACACAAAAGCTTGTGTCATTTTAGACCTTAGAAAAAAAAATCACTTCTCTTCTCACTTCCAGAGGATCACGTCTCTCATCTTTCTTAGTGAGAGTGCAATATTTCTACAACAAAATATTATACGACCCTAGATCTCGAGCAAAAGCAATTTGAAGTAATCTCTCGCAACGAAAAAACTTTGGCCTAAGTGCTCCATCCTCGCGTAATAACATTATCATCCCCCCGGCGTTGTGCATAAGGAACCGTGTGCTTGTAAACCGCAACTCACCGCAAGAACTCCCCTTCAAGGGAAAAAGGATAATGGGTAATTGCAAATTTTTTTTTTAAAACTCCCTCTCCTTCTCCCGTTGCATGGCGGGGAGAGAGAGTGTGTGAAGGAGTTTATGGAGGGGCATGAGGAGAAAGGCATGCGATTGCCACCTGTGTGGCCACACCCCCCCCCCCCCCACTCCTTTAACCATTCCTCCCACCTCCACCTTATATGAACCCCCCTCCCAATCTTCAAGGCAGTCGTCCGGACGTGCCGCCAGCACCGTCAAGCTGCCGCCCACACTGTCAGGCTGTCGCCATCGCCATTGCCTTCTTTATCCTCATGCAATTCATTATTATCATCTTCACCATCATCATCCAAATCGTCGTCATCACCATCACGTCATCTCTGATAAGTCAGAAGCTTGAGAAGCTTCTATTGAAGCTCCTCTAGACCAAGTTCACCCATGGCTTTTGAGATTCCTAGATCGTGTTCTGCAAGGCTTAATTCCTGCGCTGCGAAGGAGATTCCGGGCTACTAGTAATTTCAAAACTCGTAAGGGATCCAAGGGACAGTTTGCTGAGTCAATATTAATTTCGTCAATGGCTCCTAAGCAAAAATCGAGAGGAGCACACACGAGAGCTTCCATCCAAAGCACGAGAGTGGACAACGTCCTAATATTAAATGCCCAGGTTCCAAAAATTATCTTCGCATGGGAAGGATGCATAAAGCATGTTTTAATTCACATAGAAAAACTTAAATGCGTTGGAAAATTTATATATTTTTCTTCGATGTAAAAAGTTCAGTTGCATGACGAGGTACTTGTAATGCTTGCACTTCCATGATCAAGGGTAGTCACATTTGAACATATGATACACAAGTTAAAGATGCACTTGTGCAAAGATGTCCTTGTTGCATCGCGCATATAGGTTGAATGCATTTTTGAGATGTTCTCACGAATTTGGAGGTTCACATTGTTGGAAAGGAAGGGGCATAATATAGCACTTGATGCACTTATGTAATAAATTTCTTGCTGTGACTCGTATATAGGATAATTGTAGAAGGTCATTTAATGATGAATAAATAGTTGCAATGAAAGGAAAAGATCTATGAACTTTGACAAAAAGCATATAGTATGCATCTCGCATGAAATGATAGATACATTTTAGGCTAAGTGAAGTGGTAAAGGAAATATTAAATCAATGATGTATTCATTGGCATCTGGTCATGAAGGAATGATGCATCCATGCATAGAGTTCTTTTATCAAAGTTCACAATTGGGGAAAGGATGCATCTTCATTAAAATACAAAAGCTTTGAATTCGACGCATAAATGTAAAGTTTATAGGAGGTAGTTCTTAATGTCAATCAAAATCGTATAGGGCAAGGAAAGATGGAAAGATCATTGTAGATCCTATAGTTGCATAAAGGTGAAAGGCCTATGATCTTGAAATTGCATATTTGCATGGAATGATACATCTCATACTCCTTGCAGTTACTTACATCTTTTAAGGAAAGTACTTGCAAGTTTAGAGGAAAGTATTTGCATCTTTAAAGGAAATATCATCTTTAATCGTAAGTTGGTTAGATCAACTAAGTAATTCGCATGTAATTGAGTAGCCTACATGAAATTCATAAAGGTATGATTAGCTAGCATATGAGGTCACCTCAATGTGCTAGGTTGGGTTAAGTTATGATAAAATTCTGCTTAGTATCGCACTTAGGATGCCGACTTAATATTTTCGATCTTAAAAGTTCTATCCACATTCACGAAATGTTAGGGATATCAAAACAACCATGCAAGAATGATCTAGGGTTCTCACCCTAAGGATCAAATGACCAAATGCTAGACTTCCACAAGGAATTTAGGGACCCCAGGGCCAAAACATTTATCAACCTAGTAGAGTCTGGGTTTTGGATTGGGGTCAATGGGACTCCCAAACCCTATATCTTGATCAAAGGTATTCTTGATCAAGAAATACCGTACGATGAGAGATATAACCCCTCAAGTTAGGTACTGACACCTATCTTGGGCAACAAGCCTGCAAGGTCATATGCTCTTGCATCTAAATCACAAGATAGTACTGCTATACCTTAGATCAAGTTTGGCGAGTTTTAATTACAAGTCTAATTCTCTAAGAATTGAATAGTCGTCCTGCTACAACACTCTTCCTTGGAGACTGATTTGTCAAGCTAGGACAGTTGTGAATTGCCAAGAAAGCAATTGACAACCAAGTTAGGATGACGGGGTTGTCTAGGATCTATTTGACTATAATATAAGGAAACCTAAGGTAGTGACAATTTGGAGTCAACAGGGTATAAACCCTAACCCAAGGAAAAAGGGTAAACAAGCAACCCAGCTTGCTAAACCTTTGGGATCTTGCCAAGTCGCGAATGATCCAGGATCGAATGCTGGGAGTATTCGGGGGAAAGGAATCACACCTTAGCAATCGACCGTATGAACGACCACTGGAATGCTCATGATTGTACACTTAGGTGCACTGTTTGTACTTCTTTGCTCAAGGAACTAATTCAAGAAAAAAAACTAATGCTTCAGGTAAAAAGCCTAGAGGGAGAGGAAGTTTCAGTTACCTCTGACTGTCTGCCTGACCCTATCCAAGGGGGTTGTTAGCTGCGCTGGGTACGTGGACCGAACCCGCCGCGAGAGGTCTCTCCGTGGATGCTGCTTGGAGCAAGAGGATGCTTGGATGCCAAGGGAGGCTCTGGTCGTAAATTCCTTGCCTCCGGATCCTACACAAGAGGCCGACATAACTTGAGATGGGATCTCAAGGCCCGCATACTAGTCAACGGGCGGAACTTGGAGTAGCAATCCTGAGGATTGCTTGGATAGCCTTCGGGCAGGATATTTGATATATTCCAAAGACTATGATAAATAAAGATCAAATGTTGAAAAAGGAACTTGCATGACATTGTTTTTCTATGTCAGTGTCTAAGTTACATGAAGGAACCAGTGTTTAATTGGTTAATTAAGGAAGCTATTTTTGCATGTCAAATATAATGTGGTAGGTAATTAAGTAACTAAGAAACCTGAGGAAAGTGCGGTAGACGTGACTCTGGGTCCGTCCTACGGAACGGTGGTCCCAGTTAGCCGAGAACTTTTCTCGAAGGAATTGATAGCGAAGTAGCGATGACCTAGAATCAATAGAGTTAGAGACCCGATTTATGCTGTTTTAGGGGAACGGAATGGGACTACGCATCCCTCTCGTTTCCCATTCTCCCTGAACCAAGTGCAGTATAAATCCGCATTGACCCTAATGTTTCTGTGCAAAATGGTTCGCGTCTGGAGCTCATCGCTAGCTACTTCCTAGAAACTTGACTATTAAGAAAACCCTGATTCAGGTCGGTCCTAAGTGGGAACGGCCGGATACTTCCGCTTCGTGGCAGACTCGAGAAGACCTTGATCGCAAACCTCATGACATTCCTTGTGAGTGCCAGGCAGCACTTTCTAGACTCTCTTCTCGATGGGCTGCTAAGATGTATCCTACAAGTGGACAGGGGGACACGTTACAAAGAGAATTACCTCTCTCATCTTTCTTAATGAAAGACCTTAAAACCTTGACTTGTAAGGGAAAGGATGACCCCAAATGAATGCAATTCTCATTACACACAAGTAAACGTTCCTAGGCGTCCCCAGATGCACACATAAATACATATACACAATGCTAATGCACTTCCTCTTCTTAGAACTCAATCCATCTTCATTTATGTGTAACTCCTTGGTTCTTGTGTACACTCTTACACTTGGTAGACACTTCTTTCCCCCTTCATAAATTGTACTGCTTGTACCAGATATCCCCATCACAATGTGTTGATAAATATGACATATCCTATGGTTTTATGTATCTAAAGTAGGAGCATATGTAAAGTATCATTAAGTTGGGGTATCTATCACTTTGAGGATACCGCTTGTAGTAGACTGTGAGGATACCACTTGTAGTAGATTGTGAGAATGCGAAAATGATGATGAAGAAGATGATGAACATGGAAAATGATTGAGTCTCCATATCCCATGCCGTCCACTCTCCGTTGCGCACCTTTCCCTCTCTCTTTTCATTTGGTATCAGAGCTTAAGTACGAGAGCTCAAGATTAGAGTGAGGAGTGCATCGAATTGAGGTTTACATCAAGGTTCCAGCTTGCTTTCCACCATTGCAATCAGGTACTAGTCTCGATCTAAGCCACCCAAAGCAGGTACCAGGCTTGAGAGAGCCATTGACGCTCAGATTTTGAGCCATTGAGCTCATTTTGGATGCATACGAGAAGATTTGTAAACAAAAGTGTGGGAAAAGAAAGACCCCGAAACCCAAAAACAGAAAAGGGAATGAAGATGAGGAAGCCTTGCCACCTCGCATGGCAAGAGAGGTGTTAGAAACAGTGATAGAAGGATCAAGGCATTATATTCTACTTACTTCTTGATTTGATTCACAAGAACCCACAGAGATGTTCGCACACCAGCAGGCTAAAGCATGCCATCGATGCATCTGACCTACCTTTTTTCTAGGGCAAGGAAGCTCAGTTCCTGAGAAGGAAGAGCATCTTGTTGTTGGAACCTAGGGGAGACAGAAGAAGCAAAGCACAAACCATTTTGCAGTCATTTGACGTTTCCTTCCGTGAAGGCTTGTGTGTGTGCCGCCAAAGACACAGAAATTCACATATAAGAAGATGCACGGACCAAGCAAAAGAGGAAAGTAGTAGCACAGACTGAGTTAGAAAATCGGCACCATGAATGGTCACTGTCAGCTCATGCTGATTCATTTTTCCTTCTGGATAGGTTTTAGTAAGCCTTAAACACTAAGGCTTGTAATTAATAACTGACGTGTGTTCACATTGGACATTCAAAATTGGTTATTTTCAGGAGCCACATTCAAATTGGAGTGACCATGACCTATTATTCTCTGAACTGGTTCACAGTTAGAGATTTCACACTCTTGCAGAGCTAAACTGGATATTTGAAGGTCAAAAAGGCGGGTTTCTATGTAACTTACGGGAGGCTATTTAGAGGCCAATCTTTGCTCAAAAAATTCTTGGAAAATTTTTATAGCTTCAGCTTGATATGTACTTCCAGGTTGGCACAAAAAACTGCATAAAATTTTTAGGAAAAATGGCCAATTTTAGACCCGTGTTTTGATGGATTTTGGGTCATACAAACATCGTTTGGGATCCGATTTGGATGGTTCTTGTTGGGAACTGAATGTATGACATGTTGGCATCATGGATTGATGCATATGATAGTTTTTGGACACATGTGTGACAATCATATTACTGGAAGCTATTTTTACATGCATTTTTGGGCCATGTTTTATGCTTTTTGGTCTCGGATTGACCATTGATGTTCCGGATTGGGCCATGCTGCTAAATACCATTTGTGAATAGTTTGAATTGCCATTTTTTAAAAAATTTGTAGCAACCATAATTTCTGACACGGCACAGATCACTCAAATTGTGGGAGACAAATTTACCAATGACAATTATAGTGTTTGGTCTTACAGGATGGAGAATTTTTTGATGGCTAGAGGTCTATGGGACCTCATAACAGGTGATGGTGAATGTCCAAAAGTTCTTGAACATCCAATTGAAGAGCAAAAGAAAGCGTACAAAGATTGGACAGGGAAGAACATGAAGGTTTTGCATTGGATCTCCATATGTATTTCAGAAGCCTTGATTTCTCATCTCAAAAAGGCAAGTACTTGTACGAAGGCATGGCAAATCATAGAAAAAATGTATGGAACATGTACAGAGGCTTGTAAGATACAACTCAAGTAGAGATTACATGGTGCATGGAGAGGCAATCACAGTATCAGTGACTATGTGGTAGAAATCAAACAATTTGCAAAAGACCTTGCATCCATTAATGCACCTGTTGATGATGATGATTTAGTGTCAATGACACTAAATGGACTTGGATCAACTTTCAAATCTTTGGATACCTCTATTTCAGTTAGAGGAGGCTCTATGCTTGACTTTGAGGAGCTTATTGGATTGCTACTTACAGAAGAAATCAAGTTGGGATTGAATGCATCTCGTAGTGGCAAAAATGTAGGTGGAGACAGTGTTTTCTATCACCAGAGAGGTCGTGGCAGCTCATCTAGAGCTAGATGATCTTCACTTGGTCATGGTAATTATAGTTTTGCTTGTGGAAGAGGTAACTTTGGTCGTGGTGACTTCATGCATAGAAGCAGGGAGAGATATTTCCCTTGAGGTAGAGGATGGTCTAGTCCTTCACAAAGAGATGGCACTTGTCATTATTGTGGGCAGTTTGGTAATTTTGAGAAGGATTGTTATCACAAACAGAATGCCATGTCTAGGGGTTGTGGAAGGACCCAATATGACCACTATGCAGGCACTTATGGTGGTACAGGTTATGGACCTAGAGATGGATTGCCTAGAGGTCACCCATTTGCTATGGAGCATGTGCTTGGGCGCATGACTCGCCCTCTTCATGAGAATGAGTGCTTTTTGGATTCAGGAGCTACAAGCTACATGACTCATCATGCTGAGTGGTTTGATAGCAAGGAGAAAATGTAGAATGAGGAATATGTTGCCACTGGTGATGATACTTTACATAAAATTAGCTCATATTGGTAGTGTGCCACTTGTTACTAAAGATGGGATTGAGAATAAGCTTGGTGATGTACTTTGTGTGCCCATAATAACTAAGAACTTAGCATCGGTTGGAAATCAAGGATTGTAGGTGAGATTCAATAAGTTTGGATGTTTCAGTGAGGAGTTCCATAATGGAAGACCTGGCAAGGTGATTGCTCATGGTAGAAAGAAAGGGAAATTATTTGCTTTGGATGCAGGTACTCTAATGATTCAAAACTCTATGTATGTTGAGAGAGGACATGGGCAAGATAAGGATGTGGAATTATGGCATAGAAGGATTGGTCATGTCAATTTGCAAAGATTGAAGCAAATGCAATCAAGACAAATAGTCCATGGTCTACCGCATTTTGGATATGTGAATTTTGATCATGTATGTGAGGCTTGTCAATTTGGCAAGTAGTCCAGATTGCCATTTCCAAAGAGGGGGAGAATAAGCAGCTATCCTTTGGAAATGGTACACTCAGATATTTGGGGCCCATGTCAAAATTTTTCCATGAGCGGAAGATATAGATTCTATATCACCTTCATTGATGATTTTAGCAGAATGACTTGGGTGTACTTTATGCAGCATAAAAGTGAAGCATTTGAAAAAAAATTGGAATTTAAATCTATGGTGGCTATAAAGTAGTTTGGATGCTACATAAAATGTTTGAGGTCAGATAATGGTGGAGAGTACATGTCATATGATTTTTGTGACTTCTTGAGAGATCATGGTATCAAAAGGCAATTGACATGCAGGTACACACCTCAGCAAAATGGTATGGCTGAAAGGAAGAATCGGATTATTGCAAAGGTTGCAAGGGCAATGATGAACCAAATGAACATGTCATTGTCATATTGGGCAAAAGTAGTGCATACTGCAGTTCACATTACGAATAGAACACCTACAGTCCTGACTCATAATATGTCACCATATGAGAAAATATATGGCAGGACACCCATTGTTACATACTTTAAAGTCTTTGGATGTGTTTGTTATGTTCATCTTCCTGATGATTTGTAAAAGAAGATGGAACCAAAGGCTGTAAAATGCATTTTCCTTGTATATCTTGATGAGAAGAAGGGATACAAATGCTATGATCCAGTGAGTAAGGAATTATACATAAGCAGAGATGTCAAATTCAGTGAATATGAATCATGATACAAGCCCAAAATTGCAGTGGATGTTGATTCCTATGAAAACAGTGATGATGATGGCTATGGAAGGAAAATTTCAGCAAATAACAAGACTGAAAATTAGCATGTGGAAGATGCTTCAGGACCTCAAGAGAATGTGGAAAGTAGTGGCACTTACAGTCCATGGAGTGGTAGATTGAGAAGTGCACAAAGGAGTGCAAAAGTTGCGAAAGGAAAGAAACTTATGGCTGAAAGTTCAGAAGATGAATCTATAGATGATAAATATGGCATTCCGCATGTTAAAACACTTGGCACTAGAAGTGCAGGAAAGTATGTTCCACCACACGCTAGATCAGTTGAGATACATGGTAGTGCACCTCAATTGACAAGGTCAGAAAGGGTAAGGTATCCAGTTGATAGACTGACTTATAATGGGTTCATGAAGATGCATTATGCATACATGGTTTCTTATGTACAACATATGGAGCCTACTTGCTTTGAAGAAGCAGTAGAGAGTAAAGAATGGACACAAGCAATGGATGAAGAGATGGATGGAGTAAGGAAAAACAAGACTTGGGATTTGGTGAATATTACCTCATGGCAAGAAATCCATTGGATGTAAATGGGTTTATAAGGTCAAATGTAAGTCAGATGGTTCCCTTGAGAGGTATAAAGTAAGGTTGGTTGCAAAAGGACATGCACAAACTTATGGTTTGGACTATGAAGAAACATTCAGTCTAGTAGCTAAAATGATGACAGTGAGATTGGTAATTTCCTTGGCTTCTATCTACGGTTGGAAACTTTATCAAATGGATGTGAAAAATGCATTTTTGAATGGCAACTTAGAAGAGGAAGTGTACATGGATCAGCCAAAGGGCTATGGAGATCCAAAATACCCACACTATGTATGCAGGTTGAAGAAGTTTTTATATGGATTGAAGCAAGCACTGAGAGCATGGTGTGATAGAATCAAAAAATTCTTATGCAGTATGGGATTTCAGCAGAGCAAAGATGATTATTCACTTTATGTGAGGTATACAAAAGATGGCATGGTTGTTGTTGTCATCTATGTTGATGATCTCATTATTACATGTACACTTGAGAAGGAGATTACTGAAGTCAAGCATGGATTACATAAAGAGTTTGATATAAAGGACCTTGGTTTGTTGAGATACTTCTTGGGTATTGAGGTTATTGACACCCCTCATGGTATATGGCTGATACAAAGGCAATATGCATTGGAGATGTTGGACAAATATGGCATGACAGGATGCAAACCGGTCGATACACCATTGGATCAAAATGTTAAGTTGATGGATGATGGATCTTATGTTGAGGATGTTACTGTGTTCAGAAAGATGGTTGGTTGTCTTATCTACTTGATCATTACAAGACTAGACATATGTTCGATCAAAATGTTAAGTTAATGGATGATGGATCTTATGTTGAGGATGTTACCATGTTCAGAAAGATGGTTGGTTGTCTTATCTACTTGACCATTACAAGACTGTACTTGAGTTATGATGTTGGATTGATAAGTCAGTTTATGCAGAAACCATGCAAATCACATTTGGATGTAGTGAGAAGAGTTCTTAGGTATGTGAAGAAGACAGTTGGCTATGGCTTGTTTTATGAAAAAGGAATCAAGCCTACATTGTTTGGATACTCATATGCAGACTGGGCAAGTAGATCTATGGATAGAAGATCTACTAGTGGCTATGAATTCTCATTTGGTTCAGCCATGGTAAGTTGGAGCAATAAGAAGCAACCTACAGTTGCTCTATCAAGCATTGAAGCAGAGTATAGAGGCATTGCATTGGCAGCATGTGAGCAGACATGGCTGAGATTGATTTTATATGACATGGAAATAGAGATTGATGGTGGATTCATTATGTATTGCGACAATGTTAGCAGCATTATGTTGGCAAAGAACCCAATCTACCATGCAAGGAAAAAACACATAGAAGTGCACTATCACTTCATTAGATAAAAAGTCATTGATGGAGAGATTGACTTGGTCCATGCGAAAACAAATGACAAAGTTACTGATATCTTTACCAAAGCATCAGGTAAAGATAAGTTTGAGTACTTATCCTATGGTTGTATGTATCTAAAGTAGGAGCATATGTAAAGTGTCCTTAAGTTGAGGGTATCTATCACTTTGAGGATACCACTTGTAGTAGACTATGAGAAAACCACTTGTAGTAGACTATGAGAATGAAAGAATGATGATGAAGAAAAAGATGAACATGGAAAATGGTTGTCTCCATATCCCATGCCATCCCCTCTCCATTGCGCATCCCTCCCTCTCTCTTTTCACAGTGCTCTAATCACCCCATTAAGTGATGCACTAGGAATACTAGTCTCTAAATGGTCTCATGGCCATGCTAGATCATCATCAACACTTAAAGAAAAGTGAGTCATTGATTTATTGACATAAATTAATTAAATAGAGAACATGTAATAAGAAATCAATTTACTAACATCCCTATGGCTTCTAAACAGTTGACCTCAACTGTAGAGGGGATACATAGTTCTTAAGAAGATCTAGAAAGTCTTGTAGTTCTCTCTCAGTCATAAACTGAGCGTCCAATGGGGGATAATTCTTAAACTTAACTAGATACTTTCATAATACCTTACCTGACCTTAGAGTATTGTCATGATGGTGTAAAATTCTTTCAAGGCACAAGTAACTCTTTTGTTTCTTCTATGTCACGTAAATCTTCCTTGATTGGTTCGATTGGAGGTTCTCCAATATAGGGACGTAGCAAACTTATATGGAAAACATTATGAATGTTCCAATGACTTGGTAGATCCAAACAAAAAGTCGCATCGTTTATCTTATCTGTGATCTTGAAAGGGCCATAATAGCGATTAGAAAGCTTAACCAATTTACCCTTTTGACCTTTTTGCTTCTTCAAGCGAGCCTTCTCAAACTTAAGAAGAACATACTGCCCCAACTTGAGATCTAACTTACGACGATGCTTATCAGCTTTACGTTTATGCTTCTCTTGTGTCCTTTGGATAACAAATTTTACTTGAGTGAAAGCTGTATCAATTTCTCTAACAAACTCATTTGTTGCAAATATATTATCCTTTGTTAGAAGAATGGGTGGTAAATGAGGCTTACCATAGATGATCTCAAAGGGTGCCTTACCAGTACTAGAGTGCACCATATTATTGGATGCAAACTCTACTAAAGGCAAATACTTTTCCCATTATCTTTGATTATAAGAGACATAGGATTTCAAAAGGTCCAAAACAATAGAATTAGCACTTTCACTTTGCCCATCCATTTGAGGATGATAAGAGGATGAAAACTTTAACCGAGTCCCAAGGTTCTCAAAGAGAGCTTACCAAAAGAGGCTTGTCATGCGAGGATCTCGATCACTTATAATGGACTTAGGCATGCCATGATGCTTGAAAATATGAGCAATGAATAGGCTTTGATTGTCTTTCACATAAGTATAAAGTGAGCTTGCTTACTGAACCTATCAATGATAGTCCAGATTGCATCGTTGCCTGCTTGTGTGCAAGGAAGCTCCATGATAAAGTTCATGGCTATACTTTCCCAAGGCTCATCGGGAATAGATAATGTCTTTAGTAGACTAGGTGATTTATGCATGTCATACTTTACTTTTTGGAATATCTTGCGCTCATGGGCATATCTTTCAATTTCAGCTCTAAGAGTGGACCAAAAGAAATATATTTCCAATGCTTGAGTAGTGGGTAGAATACCCCTATGTCCAGCATATGGAGATGCATGTGCTTCATCCATTACATTGTGTCGCAATGGTAATGCTACACAAATTGTTTGATGATGATACAAACAACCATCTCGAATCGAGTAAGGTATAATCGACTGACCTGAGTTAAGCTGATCCCATATGGTTGAGAAGCCGGGATCAGTTGCATATATTTTGGGTAAATCCATGAACTTGCTATGGTAAATAGTTGTGATTGCATTCACTCAAGGTCGCCGTGATAGAGCATCTGCTACCACATTCTTAGTTCCAGATGTGTGAAGGATTTGAAAATGATACATAGATAAGAAATTTGCCCAATGCATCTGTTTCTCTGAGAGCTTCTTCTGAGTGAGGAAGTATCTTAGTCTTTGGTGATCTATTTTAATAACAAAATCTGCACCAAGTAAATAGTGTTTTCATACTTGAAGAGCATGTACCACCGCCATAAGCTCTTTCTCATATACTGGAGCATGTAGCTCATGGTCCTTGAGGTGTCAGCTCTCAAATGCTACTGCATGATGCTCTTGGTTAAGAACAGCTCCAATGCAATCTCCAAAAGCATCGCTTCAAAAGGTTTTTGAAAATCCAGAACTATGAGAACTAGTTCTTGAGTCACAAGAAACTTAATTCATTCAAAGTCTTGTAGTTGCCTTGATCCCCAGCAAAAAGACATTTGCTTCTTAGTAAGGTCATGTAGAGGAGATGCAACATACGCAAAACCTTGTATGAACCTCCTGCAGTATGAACATAGGCCTAAGAAAATTCTAACTTCATGTACAAAAGTAGGTGTAGGCCATTCAAAAATGGCTCTAATCTTCTCAGGATCCATTCTCACCAAATTGTGAGAAACAATATGACCCAAGTAATGAATTTTCGAAAGGAAAAATTCACTCTTCTTAGCATTGACTAGTAGTCTATGCTTGTGAAGCTCTTGAAAAACAATAGATATATGTTTTCTATGCTCTTCTTCTAATTGTGAAAATATTAGAATGTCATCAAAGAAGACACTTGTGAACTTTGAGTGAGGTCTGAAAATTCTCTCCACCATTCCATTGAATGTGGTGGGTGCATTAGTCAAACCAAATGGTATGACTAAGAACTCATATAGTCTAAACATTGTATGAAAAGCTATCTTATGAACATCTTCAAGTGCTATCCGTATCTGGTGATAGCCACTCTTGAGATCAATGCAACTAAAGATACTAGCCCCTTGCAACTAATCCAATATATAATCTATCCTTGGGATAGGAAAACGATTCTTGATTGTGATCTTGCTCAAAGATCTGTAGTCTATGCACATACGAAAAGAACCGTCTTTCTTTTGAACAAGTAAGAATAGAGAGCAGTATGGAGAAGAGCTAGGTTTAACTAACCCTTTTTCCAACAGTTCCTTTACTTGTTTTAGGATCTACTCTTACTAACTTGCACTTGCTCGGTAAGGTGGTTGGTTAGGTGGTGAACTGCAAGGGGGGATAAGATCAATTGTGTGATCTTTCGAGCACTTAGGAGGTAACTCTCCTGGGAGTAATCACTAAAATAATCTTCATATTGTTTAACAAAATCATGTCTGGCTTGATCAATTAAAGAGAGGGGTTCTTTTAAAGTCTGATACTTAGAAGCATTAGTTGGTATTATGTGTTCATTAGAGGCATTAAGTGCCCTTGAATCATTAGCTTCTTTTGACTCTCTCACAAAAATCATGTAGGCAGAAATAGCTTTCTTCGTTTCTTTAGAAATGTTAACATGACAAACCATTGGCACATGCTAATCTCCAACATCAACAATGCATACTATATTCTGACCCTTGAATTGAAATGCAAGGGTCTTCTTAACAAAATTGGGAAGAGGTCTAATCTTGTAATGCCAAGGCATACCTAAGATAACATCACAGTTACCAATGGGTGTAAGTAGAAAAGATTATTGGACGCGGTAATCCCCAATTCTAAGATTCACTTCCCTTGGATAGGAGTAGAATTGGTTGTAAGTCCTTTAAATGCTAAACCTAATCCAATTGGTATTCCCCATCGATCCAATGGAATTTGTAGCCTTTCAGCAGTATCTGTTGACACAAAATTATTTGTGGACCTTGGATCAAAGAGTATCAAAACTTATTGATTGTTGAGTGTCCCCCAACCCTTTAAGAGTTGTCTCTTCTTTTCATTTGAATGAATGTTAGCTTACACATTCGGAATAGAAAATTAGGCTTCATATGCCCTAACTCACCACAAAGAAAGCGCCTTCCTTCCTCTTTGTACTTTGTATCTCAGAGGATGAGAGATACTTGCGCTTCTTCTTGTTACCCTCTGGCTTTGAATATTGGTCATGGGTAAAAGTAGGTCTTCTTCGATTAGTCCTATCTCTTGGTTGATCATAGAGCTGCTCTTGTCTAGCTCTATAATAACTCATCTCCAACTTTCAAGATGTACCAAGTGTATGCAAACTTTCAGCTATGATGGCAGACTCCATCATGTGAGATAAGGTTTCATGTGGATACACCTTCATGGTTCTATGTAAATGAGGGAGTAGACCAGCTTCAAACTTCCTTTTCTTCTCTTCCTCGCTAATCTCCATGAAAGAAGTAACGTTGAGAAGAGTAGACCAAAACTTGTCCACATAACTAGTGACCTTTTCATGCTCTTTTTGGCCTAGTCAATCCCACTCCTTCTTGACATCATTCTTAAAATTAGGAGGCAAAAACTTAGCATAAAACTTTTTCTTGAACTTTTCCCAAGTCTAGGTTTCCTTCCCTCCAAAATGAGAGTCAACCATCAATTGCTAGCGGTGTCTTTCAAATGCATGCCTACATGCCTGAGCTTGGACTTTTCTAAGAAATTACCATCAGAAAAAGCAACTTTAAATTTCCTGACAAAGGCTAATGCCTTAGCAGGATCTCTCTTACCAGAGTAAGAGTCAAACTTTATGTCCTTATCGCCAAACTTGAAAGTCTTAGCCTTCTTAAGCTTGCTTCTCTTATGGTCCCTCTTAGATTGCACGAGACTTAGAACCAAGAGAATAGGAACTAGAAGTTGATGAGGAGGATGAGAAACTTGAGTAATCAGGAGAGTAGCTGGTTGTTGAGGGAGATGACTCCCTTCCTATCCACCTCACTCGAGGTGAGGTCTTTTTACTCTTCTTGACCCGAGAGTCCTTCTTCCTTCTAGGAAGCTTCTCAGCAATTGGATGCTTTGCATCTTCACCATCACTTGGTGCAATGGTGTTTCCTCCAGTATCACCATCTTTTGGAGGATTTAATCATTCATAAGTAGCTTCTTCCCTTTCCCTTAAGTTGTCAATCAATTGATGTACTTCAAGAATCTCCAACAAGCTATGATGCTCTGTCAATTGAGCTTGTAATTGCTCACTTGTAGGTGCTTCATTAGTTGCCATCTTCACCTTCTTCTTGCAAGGATCACCTTTACTTTGAGAAAAGCAAAGAGACCTACTCTGATACCACTATTATAAGATCTGAGATACACGCTCGACTTTCTTATATACTTAAAAGATATATGGTAAATATTATGCTGGCACAAAGAGAGAGCATATGAGAGAAAAGAAAGATGTAGAGAGAGAGAGAGAGAGAGAGAGAGAAAGAGAGAGAGATAGAGAGAGATTGACAACATCCTAGGGATTGGAAGATGGGCCAGTCCCCCCCCTTGTGGAGTTATATTATTGACAAGGAGCAAGCTCCTCCGTTACACATAAACTAGTTCTTAACTTATAGATCTTGGAAACAAGATCACGGTTCCTTACACGGTATACAATCGGTTAACACTTGCACAACTTGGAAGTTGGCACCTTTTGATCCTTCTTGAGTCTCTCCTTCTCTCCTACACAATATGTGTAGGGCTTTCCTCTTGGAGCTTGATTTCAGCAGAGCTTCCGCTGTCATGCCGCTACGCGCACACCATGTAAAAAAATCTAGAGTGTGGCTTTCTTTTAGATTTAGAGAGCCAATGCCATTTTAGATATTAGTGTTAGTGTCCATGGTTCAAAAGTATTAGATTTTAGTCAATTTTTGATATTCTAGATATTATCTCTTGTAAAAATCCATAAAACTATCGACAACTTCTAGATTAGGATGACATGTAAAAGAAAGCATGCAGCTTTCAGCTAATTTGAGAAGATTTTATGTAAAAAGAGAGATTAGCGAAATCGTGTGACGCGCGATCATTGTTTTCAGACAGTGAACAGTACTCCGAAAGTGGGAGATGAAGAAGGAGTGATCTGCCAGGATTCTAGCCAGGTGTCCTGGTATTTAACCCGGATTAGATTGGCGATCTGAGCAGCATAGAGGAAGGTATTATTTTGTACACGTTTTTGTCTATTAGAGTTATATTTTCTCATAATGCGGAAAGGAATTGACAAGCTTCATCTCTGTTAGTATTCTTCTATATTTTCTAATTCTTTTTGGAAGTATTCTTCTACATCTTCAATCTCTTCAAATCCCTTATCTTTCATCTACTCCTCTCCTTGAATCTACCTTCACCCTGCTGTCACTTATCTTCAAGATCTTGGCTTGAAACCTTCAATCCTTCTCTTATCTCTACCATCTCTGGAGTCTAAGCTCTTGAACCCCCATACATTCTTCTCTTGCCAAACCCCTGTGGTGGCCTTCAACCCTACGCGCTGCGACACCGCAGCACTTGCACCTTCTCTTCTCCTCTTGGAACTTGATTTTAGCAGGGCTTCTACAGCACTTGCACCTTCTCTCCTTCTCTTGCAACTTGATTTCAACAGGGCTTCCATAGCACTTGCACCTTCTCTCCTCCTCCACTTGGATGCATGCAAAGTGATGCTTCCTTTACCCCCCCACACCCAAGGAGAGCCTCCTCTTTTATAGGCTTTCAAGAGCTTCTCTTCTTGGAGAGATACTTGAGTGCCAAGATTGGAAAGGTTGATCTTCATGCAAGATGTGGCTATTCTAGCACCTACTCTATAGCACCAATTTTGAGATATCTCTTCGTGTGTTGTTTGGATGGAAAAAAGTCCAACACAAAAGTTGTAGATCTTGTTGTTTCCGATAGCTTCAGCGGGCCGTTTTTAGAGATCGGCTTCCTATCGTGAGATATTTTAAAAATGGATTCACCATGTCTATTTTATTTATTAAAAAAATAGCTTTTTAAACTCTACTCTTAACTTGTGGTCCATGCAACCACCTTGAGCCACAGATAAGGAGAGTTTATTAGATTGCCTTGGGCCTCAACCTTAAGATTGACTTCCACACAAAAGCTTGTGCCATTTTAGACCTTAGAAAGGGAAAATCACTTCTCTCCTCACTTCCAGAGGATCACGTCTCTTATCTTTCTTAGTGAGAGAATCATCAAACCTTCAAGTTGATGATGCCTCCATATGGGCGAAAGGAAGCCTTTGGGTTGATGTTACTTCTGTATGGGTGAAATGAAAATTGTAATAAGAATCCTTCAAAATAATAAAATAGATGTTTGCCAAATGGTTGTTTGATCTTATTTGTGTATTGCTCCTACGTTACATGAACGAACCCTGTGCTATAAAAGGCTAATTAAGGAAGTTGAATTTAAGTATCTAAATATAATTGTGGCAGGTAATTAGGTAACTAAAATGCCCATCGAGAGAAGCTAGAGGGTGTGATCTCCAACAAGTCCCAGTTATCCATGGGAGCTTCTTTTAAGAATTATTTTAATTAGGAGGTTATATTGACCCAAGTAGAACCTAATAGAAATACGACTTTGTGTCATTTTAGGGGACCAAAGTGAGACTATGCCTTATGGGTAGAGGGGTCAACGCGCTAAACTTCCCCTCGTTTCTCTCTCTCTTTGAACCAAGTGTAACATGAGACCACTTTAGTTCAGGTGATCTTGTGCCAACTAGACACTCGAAGATTGATGGTAGGGAGACTCTATGTGACCCCTAGTTGATTCAAGAACCCATATTTAGGTCTATCCTAGTGGGTTTGGCCAAAATACTTACGTCAAGATGTGGACTTAGAAGAACCTAAGCAATCAACCTCATGTCATTCCAAGGAGTATTAGGCAGTGTCACTTAGGATTGGACCACAAACATCGTGCCTTGAAAACTAGTTTTAGGTGGCACGTTATAGTATTTGAATAAAAGGGCACATCCTAACATGTGGTCCATCTATTTGATCTCATCATATCCATTCCCGTAAAGGGCCTTCTTTGTCTGAGCCTACCCAATCAAGTGAGGTGTTCTCTTTGCCTCTATGTACCCCTTTGCCTCACTCACTCCTACCAAGCCCTAATTTCAAAGTACTTCCAAGAAAGGATACCAACCAAGATGAATGAAAGAAGATATGCGAAAGGCAATTGCAACTCATGAGGACGGAATGTTGATGAGGAAACATAGTAAACAATATGGAATGAGTTTGACACCATTGGTAAGTAGATTAGTAGTAGAACAAAGAAAGAGGGGAGGACCCACCTATCATGTTTTTTGTTAAAGAAGAAAAAGCATGTATTGATGGTGGGCACTTAGCAACAAGCTCCTCATCATGGGTATCCTTAACTTGCTAGAACCTAAAGGTAGCAAAACTAGTCCCCTTCCCACAACAATCCTTGCACTAATGGGATCAAAAGGAAAAGTTTGTGGGGCTGATCTGGTTGACAACACCAACAACTCGCAATCTCCACATGCGCGTGCGTGTCTGTAATGGCATATCATGATCAATTAATTTGTGGCATGAAGTGGTGTAACCCTTCTATCATAACTTGGCAAAAATGTGCCATGAGCATCAGTACCCCCTAGAAATATGAGTCTTGGAAGCAAGGATAGAGGCATGTGGATGTTGGCTAAGAAAGGATCAAAAGATGTGTGTGTGTGTGTGTGTGTGTGTGTGTGTGTGTGTGTGATGGCATGTTTTGATCAATCAATTTGTGGCTCGAAGTGGTGGAAACCTTCCATCATAACTTGGCAATAATGTGCAATAAGCATCACTACCCCCTAGAAATATTTGAAAAATGCATATGAGACTAGGGCTTGGAGGCAAGAATAAAGGCATGTGGATGGTGGCTAGGAAAGGATCAAAAGATATGCACAACATGATGCGCATTGGCACTAGGGAGTGGCTAAAGTTCTATATTATGTTGTGTAGATGTTGGTATACATACATGAAGCATTGGTGTCCACAATGGTGAGCATATCTTCCAACCTAGTGTCGCAACTTGCAAAGCTCCAACCTTCTAAGGTTTTGATCCTCAAGCCCGTCAAGTACTACGAAACCTTAGGGGCCTGGACCCGAGCGGGTAGAAACATTGGACCAAATTTTATATTTATCTAGATTTTTATTATTATACGGATACCAGTCGCCGGCGCACGCGGACAGTACGTTACACGAGTCAATCGAAGCAACGGGATTGGTGGAAAATATCGGGGCTGGCGGGCCCCTTGCAATGCAATGCAAAACGATCCAAAATATCTTTTTGTGACTTGCCCCGCAGACACAGCCGCACTTTTCAAATTAAGAAATGCCAAGATCTTTTAAACCGCCCAGTCATGCCCTCCGTCAGATTTGCCGTCGATCCCACCGGCTGCCGTCAACGCCCTGTCCGTCCTTGCACCTTTTTTTGGGAAGTTGCCCTTTTTTTTTTTTCCATAGCTCCAAATTTCTCAAGAACTACATTTCCTTTTACAGAATTACGCACGTGCCTAGTGTGTTTGGGATGTTTCGCATCCCAAGTCACACATCATATATGTGCATATTGCATACACATGTGTATGCATGCATATATGTCATATGGTGTTTTTATGTATGTGTATGTACATAGGTAAGTGCATTGATTATATCCTTCCCCTTCTCTTTTCATCATGTTTTCTCTTGCTCATATGCTTATCTATGTAGAAGTGTACATACCATGTGTGTGCATGCATACATGTGTATACGTGCATGTATGTTGTATATGTACTTTTATAGTGCATGTATATTTGTAGGTGTTTTTAGAATATGTGCACATTACATGCACATATTCAATTATTGAAATATAGTCTTACTCTCTAAGAAAAGTGATCTCTCTTTTAATAGTGTGTGTACATTTATGGGTGTTTGTGGACGAGTTTGTGCACATTGCATGCACATGTTCAACTATTAAAATATATAATCTCATCTCATCATAGACTCATCTTTCCCATTTTTATTATCATATCACCCTTCAAAAGAAAACCCCCTCTCCCCCTTTTATTTCTTGAATGCTAAACCTCTCCTCTCTCTATAGAAAAAGGAGAGAGAGAGAGAGAGAGAGAGAGAGAGAGAGAGACGGTCAAGTACAACTTTTCAAAGACACATTTCCCCTCTCTATTATTATATCACCCTTTAAAAAAAAGAAGTCTTGATTTCTTGAATAGCAAATCTCTCCTCCTTGTGCCACATAGGCTCGTGAACCTTCTAGTTGTTGCTAACCCCACCCCCACTTGCTCACACAAAGAAGGAGTGGGGGGAGTCAAGTTTTCCAAAAACAGCACCCCTACTACTTGGCATAAGAGAAAAACACAAGTTTAGTAGCACCACTAACCAATGATAGTGTTTGGTGCTTGTCAACAACGAATGAAAGGAAGCTAGTGCAAAAGAGTACATTACCCTTATTGATGCTCATGCAACCTAGCACTTATATGTAATATGAAAATATTTGTATTGTAACTTTAAGTGGCTAAAAAATGGCTACATCATTTTTGCAAATTGTTGCTAAATCAGGGCAAAGTGTGTTTTTGCTTTTGGAAGGTGTCACTTCATTGGCCCCTTTATCCTACTACTAAAAATAGGTAATTGAATGTTGCAATCAATTTATTATCAAAGGAGCCATTTGCATCTTGTTGAAAATGTGTGGATCTAGAGCATGGCTATGGCACATGGAACATAAAAACAATGTTCATGATGACATAGACTGGAGAGACCAACTGTTACTCAAGTGAATTAGGTTCCAAGATGGAAGCTTGGACTCATTAACACAATCTTGAGTATGACATAGACTATGACTGAAAGGAAAAAGTACAATAGTATTCCATCATTGAATGATAAGAGGGTACATCACTTTATAGGCTCATGATGGTTCCCTTTTTCTCCACTGTGCTTATTTGATTTAGGCATCCTGTATTTCAGGCATCCTTTCTAGCAAACTGCTTGTGTCTTGCCCTATTGCTCCATACAAAGAGGCTGTCACATGGGTGTGATTGCATATTTCTCAGCACCCCTCCTCAATCACAACCATAAAAAAGACACTTAAGTGTACAAAGGCTGTCATGAGTGGAACCTTGCTAAGTGTGGGTATGCCACAAACATGGTAAGCACCAGAGGCTCTTGCAGAAAAGGCTAAATGTGGGTACCAAAAAACATGGCTAACATCCAAGGGCTATTACAAGGCCTCACTAAGTGTATAGAGGTTGTTATGCATATGCTTACATGAGGAGTTTTACAAGGCATATGTCAGGAGCATTAATGGCAAGTACATTCAATACAAAGTTCTAGTGAAAAGTAGAGACAAGGACCAACAAGCCCTTGTGATTTTCTTCATTAGATATGTCATGGTAGGTATATTAGATCTTCTTTTCTTTGTCCGCTTCTTTGATGTAGTCCATTCTGCTTTCTTCGATGCTCTTTTTGTCTTCATGGTCTTCTTTTTCTTGGTCTTTTTCTTTCTGTACTGTTTTCTTCATTATGGTCTTCATTGACTTTGCTTGCATTAATCTTTATGTCCCCCTCAAGCAAAGATATCACCGTTTTCTAGATTTGCATGATGACCAGGGTAGCTGAAATTTCTTCAAAATCTTCAAATGGAAACATTGATTGTACTTGAGTGTAGCCAACTTCATGTCTTCCTGCAAGTAAAATAGAAATATCTTCTATGTAATACCAATGAGTAAAGATTGCCTCTCTTTATGAGAAAAACCTTCATGCTCCACATTCTCGTTAATGAGAATCGGCCTCAAATCTCTGATTTTGCAGTAGAAGAATTGAAAGAATTTGTGTCAAGAAACACAAGTGCAAGGTAGTGTGAAGACACACTCTGTATGTAGTATCAAGAGATATTATGATGATTGTTGCTTGCACTCTTGTTGAACTTGAGGGCTTCTATCCTTCCAAATCCAAATTTTCTCTTGAAGTTGAGCTTGCTAAACCTTCAAATCTGAATGGTAGAGGCTTGAGTGTTGCAGCAGATCTTTGAGTGGCAAAGATTGAGCTAAGAGAATGTAGTGGAAAATGAGCTTGAGACTGTAGCAATGAAGAACTTGGTGTTGATGCCGTCTCCAAATCTTCCAAAGTCTTCACAAATTTCCCTCCTTGATGAGCAATCCATGTTGGAATCTTCAAATCAGAGTGGCAGTAACTTCAGTGTACCAAGAGGAGTGAGAAAATGAAGGAGAGATGAAGCTTGTGAGTTTTGGCTATGAAGTTTGCATTAGGGTTTGTGGGGGCAGCTTGGTTTTTTACTCTATGTGGACTGTATACTTGATCATTTTCAAAACTTCTTTTATGGATAGAAAGTTTTTCTCATGGGCTTGCAAAGCCCTATGATTCTTGGTCAAATCGTTGTGCGTGCTAGGAGAGAAATCGACCCGAACAGGATTGCGCCTGTTTTGATAGCGTGACACAATTTTGGGAATGTTGAGGCAATGAGCAACTAATGTGGAGCTCTGACTTGATGGAGAGTTGCGCCCTGGTCTAGAAAATAATCCCCTAAAAGACATCACTCTTGTGCTTCAGCACATACAACCATGTGTACCTACTATAGTCATCTATGAATGACACATAATAATGTGATCCCCCAAGAGATGCATTCAATGAGGTTCCCTATACATTAGAATGCACAAGCTATAATGGTCTAGTAGTAGTGCTTACATGCCTCATAAATGGAAGCCTTGATTGCTTCCCAAATTGACAAGATTGGCATACATGTCCCAATTCCACATGCTTGAACTTAGAGAGTCCAATTACAACTTGCCTATGCTGCATATTCTTTAGATTTTGAACATTTACATGACTGATCCTTTTATGCCATATCTCAATGTCCCTTATTGCAGCATTGTCATGTGAGTACATAGCAGCATTCAATGCTGGAATTTTTGTATCCAATGTAAACATCCTGCCATTTCTTTTACCATTAGCAATGAGTTTGCAGCCTTGACCATACTCTTCAATGTAGCATCCATCTCTATTGAATCTAACTTTTACCTATATGCATAATGTCATGCTACGTATCATCCCCTGTGCAAACATATCCATGAGCACCTTCTACCAATGTGTCAAACCACTCTCCATGAGGAGTCATGTGGTTAGACGCCCCTGAGTCTATATACCATACATCATCTGCTTTGCCTTGTGTAGGCAACCCTTTCGTCACATGTTGCATAGTAAACAACCTGTCATCCTCCTACATACCACTAGAAGAAGCATAATTACCATGTTGCTTCCCTCTTGCTCTCTGATCATTCTACTTTTTGTAACAATGCTTAGCCACATGCCCGTATTTGTCACAATAATGGCAATCCTTATTTGCATTTGATTGTTGTCCATGACTCATTTGAGGATGCTGCCAAGTGCCTCTTCCTCTAGCTAAATAACCCCCTCTTGCATGTGCATTTGAGGCACCTCTATTTGCTTGAGACTGCCTATTTTGACATCTAGTCGCTTGTTGTCCACAGGCTGCATATGCATTTCCAGTACCTCTTTCTCTAAAGTTTGATCTTCCTCTTCCACCTCTATCCCTTTGATTGGAGTAAAAGACAATGTCCTTGCTGTTTTTAGACCCACTGAAACTTATATTGAGTCCAAGTTTCACTTCTTCATGCAATAGAAGTGCTACAAGTTCATCAAAGTTAGGCTGCTCTTGACAAATTGAAATGGAAGTATCAAACTGTTTATACTCCTGTCCAAGTCCATGGAGGGTAGTAGCCACCAAATCATCATCCTCAACTTCAATTCCAATTGAGCCTAGTTGTTTTGCAATGGATTTGATCTCATTGACATAGTCTTCAATAGACCTTTCATTCTTGGATATGTGGCTGAATTTTTGCTTCAGTTGTGTCTTTCTTGCATGAGTGACATTCCCATAATTCTTCATCAATAAGTCCCAAGTAGCTTTTGGGAAAGTACAGTTTGCAATTTGCATAGCCTTTATGTCTAACACACATAACCACAACCAATGCAAGACCTTGCTGGCCTTTTCCAACCATGTCATGTGTGCCTTTAGTTGATCATGTGTTGGAGGTCTATCCCTCCAGTAGCTTGGGCTCATCTTCAAGACCTGTGACTAGATCCCAATAGCCTCTTCCAATTAAGAAATTAGACATCCTGAATTTCCATAGAACAAATTTTTTTAGTCTAGCTATTCTCTCCTTTGTTTTCCATTTCAAAGTCTTAAGCTTTGCAAAACCGGTCAATTTCTCAAAATGCTAGCATGCAATATACTTCAGTGACAATTTTGTGCCACACTAGCGACATTTGTAATTAGCACCCCTGAACTCCACAAAGACATTCAATTATGAAATTGCATAGATTTTAGTCTATATGACTGCATAAGATCCAACACATGCAAGAAATAGACCCTCAGTATTCCTTCAACAACTGTTGAGACACCTATTATACAAGGTAAACATGACCTACAAAAATTGTTTCCAGCAAAGCTTTTGCATTCTTCGACAATGGGTTTGTAGCCAATGCACCTACAAATATTACCTACTATGGAAGATTGGATTTGTTATGTCCTACACAAGCTATATTGTTGTACTTCATGGCTATGAAGAACAGAGTGTGGCCTTGTGAATTTCTTTGCATTCGATTTGCACATACAAGTGTCCCCCTTGTTTAGAAGCAGACGAACTACTGCTAGGTGGCTGGATCGGCAGCCAGATGTAAAGGAGTAGCACCAATCCCATCACGAACATTCACAAATTGACTAAAACCCCAAGTTTTTTGCTACTGCAGGTGATTAGGCAGCATCTAGAACTCTCAAAACACAATCAAGATGCCCAATTTTATTTGATGTCCATCAAAGCAAAGCATGAGGAAGATCAAGACTCATGCTAATGGATGTATCGTGCATACACCATAGGCTTCTCAAACTGTGCCTCAATGTTGAACATATTTATGCTTCGTGTGGGAAGGAGGTCCACGGTTGCTCCCCAACAATCTGCATGACTGCGAGTCTCCAAGAAAGCTTTGCAATTCGAGCTAGGAAATCGAATGTCCATAGCATGAGAGGAGACATTTGAATCACATATTTGGAAGTATCGGATTCAATACCATGGAAGGGAATGCTTACAAACCTTATAAGCTGAAGCATACATTAACACGGCACAGGAAGGTTGTCTCTAGTGTGAAATTCTCTCCAGAAGGCAAGCTCCTTGGAAGCTCATCTGCCGATAAGACAGTCCAGATATGGAGTGCCATTGACTGCACCAATCTGAAAGAACTCGAGGGCCACAGCAAAGTCATTTCGGACTTTTTTCGTTCATCTGATTCATGGTATATTTACACGGCTTCTAATTATGAGACCTTGCATATTTGGAACATTGTGACACGAGGGTATGTGAAGACCTTGAGGAGCCATATGAATTTTGTGTTCTATGTCAACTTCAATCCTCAGTCCAACTTGATAGTATCAACTCCGGTACCATATTAGAACTCAAAAATAAGATAAGTAGAATTTAAGAACAAGTGAAATTTTTGTGCCAAGAAAAATAAGGAAAAATAATTCTTAAAGTCTTTATCATGGGTATAGTTTACACCCAATTTTAAAATCCATCAATGATGATTAGCCACATCTATAAATTATTTCTTAGAGTACTTGATGTGATTATATATTGTTTAACGCGTAAAGCAAGCTACCTGTATATAGAGAGATTGAGATAATAGCTTGAAAATGTAGTAAGGAGATCAATGTATTTATTACACACTGTAAAAGCATGCAATAAATCTCAATTTGCACGTTACACTCAAGAATATTCTAGATCTACCAACATGGCTAGAGAGAGAGAGAGAGAGAGAGAGAGAGAGAGAGAGAGAGAGAGAGAGAGAGAGAGAGAGAGAGAGAGAGAGAGAGAGAGAGAGAGAGAGAGAGAGAGAGAGAGAGAGAGAGAGAGAGAGAGAGGCATATTGTGTTGTGGTATTTACACTTTACACGATCTTTAGTGAATTCAAGCAAGTATCATTAAACCAAGACATAGTGTTTCTCTATCAAATTCCTCTTGAGTTTGTCCTAAATTTATACTCCGATGGATGCATTACCTGCTTCATATGCCTAAGCATGCACTTCCTCATGGGCTTCACATGAATCTATGCACTTTACTACCTCAAGGCTTGCTTGGGCATGCACTACATTTTTCTAAAAACATTGCTAATCATTTAAACCATGTCCATATCCATTTTTATTGATTCACCTTTAAGAAATCACACCTAATTGTTTTAAAATTTCAAGAGGGAAAATGTGAGGAATAGAAATCAACTACAATGCATTATGTAAACATAAGTGCAAGCCAATGTAATGAAGCATCCAACAAATGTGAAATGGTGGGTTGCCTATTTTGCTGTTGACAAGAGTGCCCTCTGACTTCCAAATTCATGTTTGCAAATGATGATGTTCTTTGTATTATTGGCAATGACATCATCACCAAGAAATAGGTTTAAGATGAGAGCTCTAAATACAACAAAATATGACACTACAAGGAGAGAGGGAAAGATATCAATGGGTTTGTGTGTAATGCTTGGTGCACAACCCTTCCCTCTATTTAATGCTATTTGACTTATTGGAGAAAAGGGTAATTAATAGCCATCAGTAAATCTATTTCCAATGTCTTGGTGTAGTTGTTGCATTTGCTTATATTTTATAGGGATTCTCCTCCTCTCAATCTCTTAGTTCCAAGGAAACAAGTAGAGATGGCTCTTATGATTGGAGTTGAGATTTTGAAGGTTCTCAAGTTATTCATTGTCAAATATTTGGATCAACTTAAATAGATTATGTTTTGTACAACTAATAATGCAATTTACACATTGACTCTGGCAAACAGAGGCACTTCCAAAGTCTATGGTCACTTTGCTTGGCATAGGCACTAGCCTCATTTGATTCTCAATCAGAGTAGCATCATGTTAGGATATGTAAAATGATGACCTAAGAACTTTCAATGTTCCAAATTCTTAATTGCTCATGTCTACTCTCTCTCTACATAAACTTGAAATGCTATCCTTGCAAAATGTTACCCCACATGGAGAATGCATCACTCAACCTAATTCCTTTTATAATCATTTGTAATTAGGCACTCTACATCTAGATTCTAATGGCACTTTGCATTAGTGCTCATCCAGTGTGGCTTGGAGTATCAATGCCAATAATAGTAAGGGCACTTTATGTCCTAGTGAAGGGGAAAGCTCGAGTGGAAGCACAAGCAATTAGAAGTAAGAGATATATGAGCTATGGAGGATGGAGTAAGAGAACAAGAGAGAGAGAGAGAGAGAGAGAGAGAGAGAGAGAGAGACTCAAAATGTGGGAACTCCAACAATCACAATGTGTGACAAGCTTTCTCTTATTCAATAGTCATTGAAAGAATAAATAATAAAGTGATGGTGATGGGCATTCGTTACCTACAGTGTATAGGTGTGCGATCATTGTGTGTGTAGTAAATGCAAGGCGGTATTAGGCACAAGTGTCTTTACCCTCAACAACCTCCCACTTGGAGGTGAATGTGCCTCTAGTGGAGGAGAGAACATGAAAAAAGTGAAAAAGTGCAAATGTACATAAAGTACGATTGTATGAGGAATAGACATCATCTTATCCTATGCCCATAATCTTCCTAAGAAAGGCAAAACATTCCACGAAGAGACTTTCAGTGAGTGGATTTGCAAGATTCTCATTAATTGAGATATTGACAAGCTCAATAGACTTGTCCTGTATGACCTCCCTGATGAAGTGATAGTGCATCTCAATGTGCTTTGTCTTTGCATTGAAGATCGGATTCTTGGCTAACTGAATAGCACTCATAGAATTTGAATGTAGTGTAGGCCTAACAACAATACCAAGGTCTATAACCAAACTGCCTAACCATAGGATATTCTTGCAAGCCTTAGTGGCCACAATATACTTTGCCTTAGCAGTATAGAGGCTATGCATTTTTGCACCTTGGACATCAAAGAAATAGTACCTCCAGCAATAGTGAATATATATCCAAAGGTGGACTTCCTACTATTTGCATGTCCTACATAGCCGAAGTCAATATAACCCACAATTATAGTATCCTAGCTACGATAGAAAATGCACATTTTTGCAATGCCTTTCTGATATCTCATGATACCCTTCACAGTGTCCCAATGTCGCGTGCCAAGTGTAGCCATATAGTGTGCCAGAACTCCAACTGTAAATGCTATGTTAGGGTGAGTCGTTATCATGGCATATATCAAACTACCCACTACAGACTTCTACTCATCTGACTGGGGATAATTGGCATGACTAACCATCACATAGGAAGGTAAAGGATAGCCAATAGGCTTAACATCTTGCATATGAAATCGCTCATGCACCTTCTATATGTATGTGTGTTGTCATAGGTAAAGGTGCCTCTTATAGCAATCATGCATGATGTGCATACCAAGAATATGTGAGGCCTACCTCATGTCCTTCACCTCAAAGCTCTTCTTGAGCTGAGTCTTCAAAGCATCTAGCTTATCCAACAATCAACATATCATTGACATACAATACCAAGATAATAAGGCTGCTATCATGAGTCTTCTTTGTGTAAGGACACGGATCCATATCATTGCGAGTATATCCCTATGAATGCATGAAAGTATCAAACTTATGATACCATTATCTAGGTGTCTGCTTAAGGCCATAAACGAAGCATAGAGTAGTCATCTTAACTATAGGAGAAAAGACTTCATCAAAGTAAACACCATGCTCTTGCTTAAAACCCTTAGTAACCAATCTAGCCTTGTATGCTGGCTTGTGGCGTCTAAGGGTACTCTTCAACTTATATACCCATTTACATGGCAATGCATATTTCCAACAGGGCAAAGAAACTAAATCTCATATGTGATTTTCTATAGTGAATCAAACTCAAATTGTATGGCCCTTTCCCAAGGGTGACTATAACCTCTATCCATGGTCTCCTCATAAGTAAGAGGCACACCAAAATCTATCACCGTAACATAATCCATGGAGGGCACAAACCTATCAGGTTGACATCTATCTCTAGTAGAACATCTCAAAATAGGCTATGGGGCCTATACATCTTGTCTAACATCATGATCGTGGGCCTGAACATCATGTCTAACATTATGCATCTTCTCCTCATCATGAAAGACAACATCACGGTTGTAGATTACCTTCCGAGCTTGTGGAACCCATAGGCAATAGCCCATCTTAACTGCATCCCCATAACCAAGAAAGATGCATTTCAATGACTTAGGATCCAACTAATTACATTTGTCCTTGGATACATGGTAGAAAGCCTCACATCCAAAGACTCTAAGATGTGCATATGAAGGGGGTTTTCTAGACCGTACTTCCTCTGCAACCTAACAACCAATAGTAGTGCATGGAGATCTATTTATCAAATGCACAACAATAGTAACTACCTCAACCCAAAAATACTACGGTAAGGCTACTTGATTAAGCATATTGCAGAGTCTTTCTTGAATGGTCATGTTCATGTGCTCAACAATACCATTCTGGGGTGGGGTGTATGGGGTGGTCAATTGACGCTTAATATCCCTCTCGTCACAAAAATTCTCAAATGCTTTGGAAACATGCTCATCCCCATTGTTAGACCTTAGGCATTTTATCCTATACCTAGATAGGTTCTCAATAAAAGCAAGCCAATGTTGAAAGGTAGATAAGGCATCTGATTTCTATTTAATAGGATATGCCCAAAGCTTATGCGTATAATAATCAATGAATGTAACAAAGTGCTTCATGCCACCCAGTGACTAACAAGGTATGGGACCACATACATTAGAATGCATAAGGGATAGATACTCATCTATGTGTATAATAAAAGCAAGCCAATGTTGGAAGGTAGATAAGGCATCTGATTTCTATTTAATAGGATATGCCCAAAGCTTATGCGCATAATAATCAATGAATGTAACAAAGTGCTTCATGCCACCCAGTGACTAACAAGGTATGGGACCACATACATTAGAATGCATAAGGAATAGATACTCATCTATGTGTATGATAAAAGCAAGCCAATGTTGGAAGGTAGATAAGGCATCTGATTTCTATTTAATAGGATATGCCCAAAGCTTATGCGTATAATAATCAATGAATGTTACAAAGTGCTTCATGCCACCCAGTGACTAACAAGGTATGGGACCACATACATTAATAGGATATGCCCAAAGCTTATGCGTATAATAATCAATGAATGTAACAAAGTGCTTCATGCCACCCAGTGACTAACAAGGTATGGGGCCACATACATTAGAATGCATAAGAGATAGATACTCATCTATGTGCATAATGCCAGACTTCTTATGGGAACTATATGCCTGCCTACCATAAAATCAATGGTCACAAGAGTCAAAATATTTGTAATCAAAAGGTGGAAGATACTGCAAATAAGTAAGCATTTTCATTCCTTGAAAGGACATGTACCCAAGGCTATGATGCCATAAAGATACGTGTAGTATGTCAACCATAGCCAAAACATGATCAAGGGATGTATATACAAATAAAGAGTAGAGGCTATTAGCCTTGGCACCTCAAGAAAAAACAAGATTTCCATGGGTAATCTTCCATGTGGAATCACGAAAAGATACATAGTAGCTTGCATCATCCTACTACTTGGTAGATAGAAGGCTTTTGGTCAAACCTAGTACATGACATTCATTATGCAAAGTACAAGATCGACCTGAAAGAAACTATGGCCATACATCCCCAATGCCAAGTCATTTCCCAGTCTCACAGAACCTATCATGATGGATCGGATTCAAACCAATTTCTATGTTTGAATAATATAAAAAGAAGCCCCAAATCAAGCAATCGACACTGAGAATATGGAGACGAACCATATGTCAACTAAAAAACATCAAGAGATAAAGTTGCTAAGATGTACTCATCATCTAACTCAAGTTGCACTACATGTATCTCTTTAATCTTTACAATAGACTTACTAGGTATAGTGTTACAATCATCAAACTTTTCTTACACTTTTCCATTGCCTGTCTAATTGTGCTTATCATCACACATCTTATGGCACTGCAATCGAATACAACCCTACTTCCCCCAGTAATGATAGGTCAAAGAGGCCTTATGACCATTGAACTTACTATGAGACTGCCACAAAACCGAGACCTCTGTGAGTCTCTACTACGGCGGTCATTACTGCTCTTATCATTATGTCTGCTCCTAATAGCCAATGCATGATAAGTATGGGATGCATCTATATTCTTTCTGTTTATCTCCTTTGTCAATAAAGTACCCTCAACATCCTGGAGTTTCAAGCCATCCTTAGGCATATTAGCACACATGGCAGTATGGAAAGTGTCCCATGACTTGAGAAATGTCACAAGCAAGAACAAGAGAGGTAGATTATCCTTGAACTCAATGCCTTGCAAAGTCAACCAATTAAAAATCAAATTAAATTCATTCAAATGCATAGACACACTAGTCCCTTCATGCAAAGGTCCATGAGTTGTTTCAGCCAATACACTTGTGATGTAGGACTTTGCTTATCATAAAAGCTACATATATTTTCCCATATAACTGCTAGGCATTATCCTCACGTGCCACAACCTTGAAATAAACCTATTTAGAAAATGAAAATAAGGGTGGATTTACATTGCTAATCCAACTGATTCCAATCATCTTGATCCATGCCTTTGGGCTTTACACTATTGGTTTTCAATAGCCTAAGTTGCTTCTTTTGGATGAGTACTTGCTATGCATGCATCTTCCAATATTTGAAGTTAGTGTCATCAAGATTCTCAATGTTGAAAAGAGCACTAGAATTTGAAAAACCAACCATAATGACAATATACCGATGTAGAATCCAAGAGAATGGGCTGTTGTAAATGATTGCAAATCAACCCTCAAAACAAGGGCAAAATAGGGGGGGATACCAAAGTATAGAGCTATCAACCACCAACTGCAAGCAATAGACTACCAAAGTATATGCCAAAGTATAATGTATACTCACTAAGATAAAGCTAAAAATTGTAGTTACGACATAATTGTAGTTACGACATAACCAAGACCACTATGGGCAAATAATCACAAAATACCAACCTCCCACTGCTAGGAATATCCACGTAACAACCGAGACATATAAGAGGAAGTAGCATTGAATACACATAAAATTGGTACTAAATCCTATCACAAACTCAAGGGATTCAGTATAACCAATACATCCCATAAGCACAGAAAATGTGTATATAAGATATCTCAAGATCAAGTACGAAGATTCGTTAAATACACAACTGATTAAGCAAAAAGTAATGAAGCTCAATACATAACCAAGAAGCCTATATACATCACTAAATCCTGCTAATAGAAGTAAGTGTCAATGTCCAAAGTATGTAAAATAAATTAGCCCACTAGTAGATGTAACTGCATCCAAGAGTATCCAAGAAAGCATAAAAATAAGGCAAGAGTCCCACTATCTCAGTAGACCAAGCTCAATTGCATAGAAAATACAAAGGTCTAATTCAATGTATCCACCAAGTAAATACAAATCTCTCAAAAGCGCATCCACTGAAGTGTATTTGGAGTGTGAAAGAGTAATGCAAGGCTCAATTTATCAAGTACATAACATTTGAGTGCTCATAGACATTAGCCATTACATCTGGGAGCATAAAACAAAATGAGTCTTCAAACCCATAAAATGACAATCAATGAAATGATTGAAGCTAATAGCCAAAGCTTCAAGACATCAACTATAACTCAAATCGGAGTCCTAAAGTATACCATAATCATATCTAGGTCCAAGTATCAATGCTAGACATCAATACATGCAAGTGGCACAACCCAAATAGCATCAAGCCTCAATAGGCATAACTTTCCTAGTTAAAAATCATGTTGTCCAAATTATAATGACAGCAATAAACCTATGCAAGACTGAGCTAATTATGCTTTAAACAATCCAACTGGCATCCCAAATCATAATCGCACTATCTGGGCACCAAAATAGCATCCTTGAAGCATCAAACATGGATTATGAAATGTATTGTTTGCTCTCCACAAGTATACAATAGGTCTATACCAAATAGGAGAGAAATGGTTGATCCAAAACTCTCCAATAAATTCTAAGAATGAAGTTAGAAGAAGTCAAAAGAACCCCCAAATGATGGGCCAAGCATCGAGCAAGAAAGAAGGACCAAAAGGTAGGAGGGAAAGCAGCAAGGTACCCCCCTAAAAATGCACCAACAATTGTAAGGGTTGCTATTGGGGCTCTACCTACATGACCTAAGCACAAGGCTCTCTTTTGGAAGATCAAATGGTTGGAAAGAAGGCTTGGATCAATGGTTGGAAGAAGGGGTGAGGATGACCAGTGAAGGAACATGATCAATGCTACCTCATTTAGTGGCTACCATGGAACCTTGGGTTGAAGCTTTGTCATCGACAAAAGTGAATGGTGAAGAAGCTCCTCGAATGGTAGGCTCTAATACCAATTGAAGGAACTCAGTGGAAGCATGAGCAAGCTGAAGCAAGAGAGATGTGAGCTATGGAGGATGGAGTAGGAGAACAAGCAAGAGAGACTCAAGATATGGGAACTCCAATAGTCACAATGTATGACTGGCCTTTTCTTATTCAATAGTCACTAAAAGAATAAATAATAAAGTGACAGTGATGGGTGTCCACCACTTGTAGTATATAAGTGGTGTCTATAGTAAATACAAGGTAGCGTAGGCACATGTGCCTTTACCCCCAACACCTAGTGTAGGACAAGAGGGTTCATTGGTGGTTGAGTTACAAAGAAACTAATGGTGAGAGACCCCAAATCTTTTGTGTTATGGATAAATATTTATAGGTGCTTCCCGCCTAGGCGGTGCAAAGTGCGACACCAAGCTAGTGTCTCATACTGGTAATATTGACAATTAGGCTTTTGGTGTCTTAATGTGGCAAGAGGATTCACACATAAGTGTCATTTTTTTGGTTTTATGGCTCACATACTAAATAAACATATATGCCCTCAAATATTAAAGAAGCTATGCATAAGAACTCAATTATGGCAAGTTAGATGAATTGACTTCTCTTTTCAAAAGTAAATGTGCATACACACAAAAGTAGGTAGTAGATATTTTTCCTCCCATATGTACTTAGTCAGGATTTATGATCATAATTTCAAAGATTCTTCACTAGTGTTCCACGCGCACTTCGCGTGCACAAAACGATAGACTGCTTCGCAACAACTTTGCTGCCTTGAAGCGGCGAGCAAAGTTTCCATGCTATCGCACATCAATTTCGCTCAATAATCCATTTCTCATCTTTCACTACAAGATACAGGCCTTATACCGACGTTCAAAGTGATGAAAATGTTCACCAAAAAAATTGCCCCATCATCGCTAAAGCACTTCAGTATTAGCGATGCCATAGAACCATCGCTATCGACGTCGCTATACAAATAACGACACAAATAGCGACGCTAATAACGATGGTTTGCAATGCAAACTGCGACAATAATAGCAACATGTGCAGGTAAATTTGTGACTCTAATAGTGACGATTACAGAGAAAAAAAAATTGCGGTCCAATAAAGTGTACAATGGTCGACAAAATGAACGCAAAGTGTACTTGAATCCACAAGACTGATACATAAAATAAATACAAAATCGCTTAATGAAAGCGCTCATGGAATCATGGTAAGATACAAAGGATGATAATAACATAGTGCATAGAAAATGTCTACATAAATCATAGGACCCAAAAAGAAGAAGATGTGCGCTCCACAGATCCAAGTGTCCATCTCACAGCGAAACAAAGGCAGCACGAGCTATAGATCCTAGCCATACGAAAGCTCATCCCATCGCAAAGGAGCATCGAATAGTCTCTGCAAAAAAAGAAACAACTACACATTAATCCACCATACAATAATGCATTTTAATTAAAATTAGTAACTACAGACAAGAAAGATGAGTGACTTACTGGGCCGTCATGTGCATACAATCTATTGATCAATGCACTGAGACCATGTCTCTCTGCATATCAAGTATCTAGGTCAGTGGGATTGTGATTTGTAATGGAGTGCTGCAAAGAAAATAAAGTACAACTATTGGAAACAAAATTGTCAATACAAGTGATATTGCAAAAAAAGAAGCGAGAAGAACAAAACAAAAACTTACAAAGTCCTCCAGATAAGTCATGTGGCCACCACTCCCAAGATTATGGACCACTCCTGCCTCTAGTCGTGCCCTCGCTCCCTCGTGCTGTTGTCTCCAACGTCTTGGAGAATCTGTAGCCTCCTCCCTAAGTCGGTGCCAGTCATTTGCATCTAGCCACTCAAGCTTTGAGGCCCCACTATTTAGTGCCTTGCATGCATCTGATTGTCTGTGTGACATGTACTCACGTATGCACTTCACCATCCAGCCTATGGAAAACCTATCTACTGCGGTGGGTACCGCAAAACTATGTAGTCCTTGCTCCCCTGCGATATGTTCCTCCAATGATCCAAGACATTGTGCCGAAAAACTTGTTGGCACAACTCTCTCATACGAGCCATCATCCTCCTCCCCACATCATTCATGATGACGGCTCCTATCCTATCATCTGCAAGGTATCCGTACCCCTCTGGGGTATGTCTAAGATGTGTCCTCTACCACCTGCAAGATCGTGCTCCTGGGCATATTTAGGAGACCCCTGTACAATTGATGTACCCACGGGGGTGGTATCTCTCAGAGTAGCACCTATGGGGGTGCCAACTATAGACAGCTGAGCAAAAGCTAGAATGACTAAAGTGGACATCCCCATAGGTGTGACAAATCCCACAGGTGATGCAACTCCAATAGAATGATGAGACGGAGGCATTAGTACCTCTACAACAACCACCTGAGCCACCCTCTCTCAAACCTGCACCAAAGCGAGGAGTAGCACATGTATCTCAAGCCGACTGTGGGCTCCAACCACAGGCTCACCGCATCCATGTCTCTACAGCATCCCCCAAAACCACTCCCTCCATCTGGCCCAAGTCTTGGAGCGTTGACCTTGTATACTGGAAACCGAAGCATCAGAGCGTGCCAAAGTAGATATAATGGAATGGCTTGATGGTGTCTGAGACAGCACTTGGTTTGCCAGATCTCTAAATCGAGCCATCTAATCTGGAGACATACGTGTGAAGATCTCATATAGCTCCTCATCACTCATCCCTCGACTCATTGTACTGTCCAAATATCCAAAAAGGTCACTTGCATATACAAAAATTGATGTTAGCATAATCAATATAAAGATTCAAGCAAAGTACGGTAATATAACTCTTAAGAACATGATCTTACTTAAAATGCATATTCTAGAGTACCCTTATAAGGGATTCATCAATGAATTGAGTAGGTAGATCCTCCAGTATGACGTAGCCTATAGTCCCATGTCAATGTCCTGACACAAGTCCATATACACTAGAAGGTCGATAGAAAGGTCACCATAAAAGGATGAGTCCACCTCATTCTCTTGGCCTCTTGTCTTTCCATCATTGTTACCCGATTCTACCTCCTCTACATGCTCCAAGCTTTGGGAGGCCTCCACCCCTTGCAATATCGACCCATCTATTTGCATACTGTCCTCATCTACGCTGGGAACATTACTTTCATCATATACTCTCGCACTTCTTCGGGGAGCTGAAGGTACAACATACCACTATTGAGGTTGGCAAGGGTTTGGATAGAAAATTACCTATTCAAAATCCCATACAAGAGAAATTTAACATTTGTGACATATACCATGTCATAATAAAATTTAAACAAACATGACTTCATGCACGTGTTTGCAATGGGCCGGCAATATAAACATGTCGCATAAATCCGTCCATCTTTTTTTGGAATCTATTTCGAGAAATCAAGATCGTCTTCATCGAACAGTTGCCCCGGCTCCTTTCAGTACCACTTTGAACCATTGCATATCAAATAAGATCATGGAGAAGCTATGGTAATCCACCATGATAATACTTTGCAAGTTCCCAAAATACTCCATCTCATCTATAACAGCATTTGGATCCGTGACTTGCCATCGGCTCTCTTGCTCAAACTTTGCCATGATACCACCATACGTTGTGGAGTGCATTTTGTTGATACACTCCATGCAGAAATGTCGTCCACGCGACCATGCCACACTGTATATTTTGTATTGTACATTGAAACGGTTAATTAGTTGTCACATATAAAATCTAGATACAATAGCTTATAAAACATGTGGTCGCCTTTGGACTACATCCCCTCGACAATTCCCACTCCTCAGTTGAGACCTCCACCCCTTCACAAGAGGCTGCGATCAAAGCTCCATGTGACCATCACATTGGCATAAATCGTGGCATCTCCTCCATGCCCTCAGGATATCGAATCAATTGATGGGTGTACTACGTCAAAATTTAGATCGTGCTCCTTCTCGATCTTTCCTGGCTTGCTCATACCTAGTAAACCACATTTCCATGGAGGAATGGTGCAACATACAAAAACGGTTCACTTTCCCCTCCATTGTAGCATCCATCCTTTTTTCTACCCCATTTCCAACCACCACATCTCCGGTCAGTCTATCATTGTCCTTCAGTGACCATAGCATACTCTTGTTTGAATCCTCCGTTGGTAGCCACTGTGAAATATGCACTAATGCCTCAGACACCAGTTAACCTTCAGCCATGCTACCTTCTAGCCGAGCTCGTTGTCACACAAAGCCTTTCAAGGTTTTCATAAAGTGCTCCGAGAAGAACATCCATTGCGTGTGGACATGTCCAATAATCCCCACTTCATCTACAAGATGCACTAAGAGGTGGGTTTGTATTGTGAGCATGCTGGTGGATAGGTACTTCTCAAAGAGACAGACCATCTTCACTGCTCCCCGCCTTGCAAATTCAATAGAGGATTTCTTGATCTCCTTCTATGAGATCCATTGCACTAAATTTGACAACCTGTAAATCGCCCTTGCATATTCTGGAGTAAGGCATCCTATGAACGCGATCAATAGTACAAACTGCCACAAATGAAGAAGCATTACGAACAATGACTACACTCCAAATAGCAAAATATGCAAGCCACTTACAATCCATTCGTAGTACAAACCTGACATATCTTATGCCAATCATGGGATTTTTAGCCCATCTTTAGAAAATGTGGATCTGAGAGAATGCATCATACCCGTCAGAGTACGGATAACTTGATAATTTGCTTCATAAAGCACTCTTCTTTAGTGGACAAAACCCAAGGAGCGCGAGGTAGTTGCAAGCGACCATCAGCACTCGACTGCGGCTTCGACTACAGCCAAAGAGCCTCCATCTTGCCTACCTCTTTCAAATCCATTCGTGCCGCTGCAATGTCTCTCTTTCCCGTGATGTGGTCCCATAGTAAGCTGCCCACATTATTGAAAATATGCATGGGATCAAACAAGTGGTTGATTTGTAAGTGGATTCAATACAACAACTTGTAGAAAACTGAGAACTGTCACATTCCGTTTGGATGCAACTCTATGTGGACCATTTTCAGCTTGTACCAACTTTGGGCGTTCATTCATACTGGAGGTCATCCAAGAAAACCTTCCCTCAGTTCATGACCCTCCGGCAAGAAAGCGGCATGTCCTCGATATACCATCTTCTCCATGGTTTGTGACCTTTGGGAGTCTAATAGTGGCCCACACAATGGACATGCATGATAACCTGAGGTAACCAAACCTGTCTCAACACCTCTATCCTGTGAATACAAACTTGAACGAGCTATGATAGATATTACCAACGAGAACGGAAGCCCACTTGCCTGAGTACTCCCCAAATCTTGAAAAGTCATGCATGGTCCACATGAGAATGGCTTGTATATTTGTGGACCGTTGACCATCACCCTTGCTCATATCTTCCATGGCAACCCCCTCCTCCCACAAAATCTTAAGCTCGTCGACTAATGGATGGAGATGGATGTCCATATTCTTGACTTTGTAGTGGCCAAAAATGAGCAAGCTAAGCATCAGGTGTCCTTTCTTCATAGAAATCCATGGTGGAATGTTGTAGTTGACAAGGACTCTAAACCACACACTATAAGAAGTTGAGTGGAGACCGAATGGGTTCATGCCATCCATAGCAAGACCGAGCCGAAGATTCCTTGGCTCTCGTGCAAAGCCTGAAAAGGTAGAGTCAATGTGGCTCCATGCGCATGAATCTGCTGATATTCGTTGGATTCCATCTATGGATTTATTCTATGCATGCCACGTTGTCAAGCTCACTGTGCCTGACATACGAAACATGTGACGTATACAGGGGATAAGTGGAAAGTGTCTAAGAAATTTCTAAGAGGGATGGTTTATCCTTGCAAGTCATGTCGATACCTGTGAGCACCATACTTTGGGCATGTCTCCATAGTCACATACTCTCCTCGAAACAACACACAATTGTTGACACATGCATGGATATTGTTGTAGTCCATGCAAAGCTTTCGTAAAACATGTCGCGCATCATTAAGAGACTCAGGCATGGTAGTTGCAAGTGGTAATATATGATACGTTAGCAACTTGAAAAGAAATCATAAAAAACCTTGAAAAATCATAAATCGATCGATGCCAAGTGGGCCTTCTCTCTCTCTCTCTCTCTCTCTCTCTCTCTCTCTCTCTCTCTCTCTCTCTCTCTCTCTCTCTCTCTCTCTCTCTCTCTCTCTCTCTCTCAATGCCAAGGAGAGGGTGGGCAAGCCTCTGTCTCTCCATCCATGGCCTCCCACACCGCCTTGCCCCGCTCGTGGCCTCCCGCATTGCCTTGCCCCGTGGCCGTCATTCCACCCCATGGCCATCGTGGCCTCCCGCACTGCCACGTGGCGTCATGCTCGATGTGCCTTGCCTGGCCATCATCATGTGTACCCCGGTGGTCATGCTGGCCATCGCCACCGTCGCGTCCACGTCCCCCGCCCCCCGCCTGGCCTTTGACGCGTGCACCCCTCCCCCCCTCATCACGTCTAGGTCCCCCCCTCCCTGCCCTGCGGCATGCACCCTCCCCCCCTGTGTCACATCCATGGCCCCCCCCTCCCCTCGGTCGCGTCCACACGCCCCTGTCCCTCCCCCCCCGGCGACCTCGTGTCATCCTGCTCCGTGCCTCCAATCGCATTCTCCCATGAATTAAAATAATATATATATTAATTAATAGTTATAGTTAATATAGTTAATAGTTATTTAGTTATATTATATAGTTAGTTGGTTATTATTATTATTTAACATTATTATTATTATTGTTGTTATATTTATTATGTTATTATATAGTTATATTAGTTATATAGTTAATAATAGTTAAATAAATAGTTATAGTTATATTATATTTTATTATTATTAATTAGTTTAGTTGTTATTTATGCTATTATTATTCTATTTTATTATTATATTAATTTATTTAGATATTGTTAGTTGTATGTATTATTATTATTAGTATGTATTATGTGTGTACGTGTGCGTGTGCGCGTGCGTGTGTTATTATTTTAATTATTATTATATAGTTATTATATTATTATTATTATTTATATAATTTATAATTAACTAATTGATTCTTAATATTAATATTTAGTTATATAGTTAATCATTAGTAATAATTATAGTTATATAGTTTTTTAATTTTTAGTTAGTTATTTAGTTTAGTTGTTATTCAATTTATTATTAGTTTTTATTTTAAGTTTATTATTGAGTTTATTTTATTATGATGTCATTTTATTTAGATATTGCTAATTGTATGTATAATTAGTTAGTTATTTGTTATTTTTTGTTATTATTATTATTATTTTAACTAGTTTGGTTGTTATTTAATTTAAGTTTATTATTAATTTATTATTTTATTATTATTTTAATTACTTTAGTTGTTATTACTGTTATTTTATTTAGTTTAGTTGTTATTAGTTTATGATGGTGTTATTTTATTTAGATATTGTTGTTGTTGTTATTGTTATTGATTTTGTTATTTAAATTAGTTTAATTATTTTTGTAATAATTATTTTTATATTCATTATTTTTTATTATTTTACCATTATTATTCAATTTATTTTTAGTTGGTTGTTTTATTAGTTTTTTATTATTTTATTATGGTATTATTCAATTCATTCATTCATTAATTCAACTTAGTTTATTTAGATATACTATTATTTCTTATTATTTTATTAGTTATTATTATTAGTTTATATTTATTATTATTATTGTTGTTGTTGTTAGTATTATTATTATATTATATGTTATATTATATTATATCTAGAATATATATATATATATATATATATATATTCTAGATATAATATAATATAACATATAATATAATAATAATACTGACAATAATAATATATAGCGGCTATATTTTGTTGCACTTATTTATCAAGGTGCTTGATATTTATTTATTATTTTTGTACTCCACTATCATGGGCAAACATGACTGCCTTCAATTTTGGGATAGATGCATCCAAGGTAAACATTATGCCATCTAGAGGATAGCGTGACACCTTTCCCCACATCCACAAATCATAAGCACCAACCAAATGATGATCATACTAGGACACTATGCTTTGTCCTAGCCCATCGCCCTGCATGCTCATGTAGAGCCATTACTACATTAGCGACTAATTTGGAGGACCTGTCACGGCGCGCGTTTTCTCTCCACCCTACTCGGGGGAGGTGCGGAGGGGGCTCTGCCCTCTACGAGGGTCCCGAGGGGGGTGGGGGGAGTCCCCCCCCACCCGTAGGGCCGTTATGGTAAATGCCATGCACAATTTGAAGGACCATATATACACACACACACACACACATTGTTATTTTATTATTGTTATTATTATTTTATTAACATTAATAATTATTATTATTATTTTGATATTAGTAATAATTATTAGTATAATTAGTATATTTGTTATTATAAAATTATAACTAATAATAATTATGTATAGTTTTATATATATTTAGTTAGTTTATCTTATCTTATGTTATCTTACTATTTTATTATTGTTGTTGTTGTTATTGTTGTTATTATTGTTCATGTTCGTCTAGCTTATTGTTGTTATTATTATAGATAGGTGTAGATGTTAGTTTATTGTTACTGTTATTAGTTGTATGTATTATTAGTTTATTTTATTAGTTAATTAGTAATTGCTTTAGTTTAATTTAATAAATAATAAATATTAGTAAATTAGTAATTAAACATATAATATAATTATAATTATAATTATAGTAATTAAATAGAATAGATATATATATATATATTATTGATCAATATTATAATTATATTATAATAATAATATAATTAACATGATAGATATTATAATACTATATATTATATTATAGTAATTAAATAGGATAGATATATATAATATTATGATATAGTAATTAGTTATATTAATAGTGGTATGTTTGTATGTATTATTAGTTTATTGTTGTTGTTATTATTATTATTATATTCAGATTAGTTTATTTAGAGATATATAGTGTCTTCGATGGCTTTGAGATTTCTCTATTGGGACTCTTATACTCTATTGAAAGTTTTGTGTAGTCATCATGGAACAAAGCAAAGCTATGGATGATGTTCTAGACATAGTTCATTCGACTCCATTGAATGCAATTGATTCGGTTGAATTTTAAAAAAACAGCCACACATCGTCTCTTTGACGCTTGCCTGCTTGGAGTTGTTCGCATGGGTATGAGAGATAGTTATTCTAATTGTATTTGCATCAAGGTATTGTATACTTTTTGGGGAGATAGTCATTTGTGTATTTTGTTGCAACCAAAATGTGGAGTTTAATAGAGTGAATAAAGTTAATGTACGAAAGATGAAAGAAGTGGCAAGGCAACAGGGAGGACATGTTATTAAATCCATAAGGACAACAAGGATTCAAAGAAACATAGATGTTGCTTCAAGTTCTTTGGAGTTTCAACGCCTCAAGACCAAGATGAATGAGTTGATGGAATTGCAGATGAGTGTATCCACACGTGTCGATCATGTGCTTGCCATTTACTCTGCAGAGTTGCATGAACAAGCTAAAGGTTTATACCATGTTGTGTGTGAGACAAAGCACACCCAGACTGTTCTTCAACAAGTCTCGAGTGGTTTGGGTGGTGTAGTGAGGGAAATTTCGGCAATTGTCTTTGAGACAAGCAGGTTGATGAATTTGTTGTTGAATGATATGTGGGCATCGTTTTGGGGGCTTAGAGATGACCATGAGCCTATGATTTGCTAGAGGGATTGTCGACTAGCGTTTTTACAGTTTCAAATGAATGTTAATAGATTTAATGCCTTGCTACAACAATTGAGTCATCAAATGAACAGTCATAATTGAGGAGAACTTGCTCAGGATGAGGCTGATGATCTATTATTGTCTTGCTTATATCTTATTTTAAAGTGCTTGGGCCAGTGTTTTTTTTGGATGATGTGTGCTTCCTTTTTGTGTAACGAGGTTAAGTTGAGTAAAATGTACTAGTGTTCCTTGCACGCTTCACAATGTGGTGTGATGCCTCTTTCTTGAGGTTTGATCTATATAAAGAATTATCATGTCTTGTAATGTGGATACAACTTTATTGATTTTTGCGGTGTAATGCATGCGAGAGTAATGTTCTCTAATTGTATAGTCTAATTGTAATGTTTGAATATTCCTCTCTCTCTCTCTCTCTCCAACATTTGGATGAAGCTTATGATCTATTGTTGTCTCGCTTATGTTATTTTGAAGTGCTTGGGCCACTACTTTTTTTGTGATAATGTGTGCTTCCTTTTTTTGTAACGAGACTAAATTGAGTAAAATGTATTGGATACCTACAATGTGGTGTGATTTCTCTTTCTTGACGTTTGATTTGTACAAAGAATTATCATTGTCATGTCAAACAATGTGGATATAACTTTATTCATTTTTACAGTGTAATGCATGTGAGTAATATTCTCTAATTGTATGGTCTAATTGTAATGTTTGAATATTCATCTCTCTCTCTCTCTCTCTCTCTCTCTCTCTCTCTCTCTCTCTCTCTCTCTCTCTCTCTCTCTCTCTCTCTCCAACGTTTGGTTCAATTTATAGGGACTTGAATTAGATTAGAGTAATAATATACATTTTTCTCTCTTTTAAAGAGTTTGTAAACATTGATCACATTTATAATTCTATGTATGTATCCATTGTCTCTTTGTTGAGGTTTGATCTATAGAAAGACTTATTATGTCTTGGAATCTAGAGAAAAAAATTCATTGATTTTTGCAATGTAGTACATATTAAAGAGTAATATTCTCTGTAAAATACTTGGATATGGACATCTCTCTCTCTCTCTCTCTCTCTCTCTCTCTCTCTCTCTCTCTCTCTCTCTCTCTCTCTAATATTAGTTTCAATGTCAAGAAACTTGCTATGGATTGGAATAATGTGCATTCTTTCTCTTTTGAAGAATTTGTAAATATTAAATACATTTTTATTTTTAAGTATACTGCCTCTTTCTTGAGGTTTGATCTATAGAAAGACTTATTATGTCTTGCAATCTACATAGAAGAGTTCATTGATTTAAGAATCCTAACGTTTTAGGTATATTGCGCATTCATGTTGAAGAGTGATGTTTGGGTTTGAGTTATAGGCTTTGGGGGATCGCTTGCCGGTTAGATATAGTTTTTTTTCGTCTATCTTTGGATTAGATATCTAATTGTATAGAACATATAAAAATATATGATGATTTTGATTTTGGCTGCTATTATTCCTTGTGCATAGGAGGATTGTGCTAATTTAAATTGCTATAGTATTTTGGATTATGTGATTCTAGATTGATTCTATTTTTAAGTATTTTTGAAAATACTAATCCCAATCAAGTCTCTCCTTGAAAGAATGCATGGTCTCTCTTGATGTGCAAGCTTTGTGAGAATCCAATCAATATGGGATTTTCACATCGGACAACTAGTAGGGATTATGTGTTACGTATTCATAGACATAGACTCAACTCTATGCGACATAGACGATGACATGTTGCTAGGCTTAGGGCTCAAATGGCAAAACATGATAGGAGGGGGCACAAAGAGATGTGTTCTACTATAGTTGAGTGTCAGAACGTTTTGCAAGGAGGGGCTCTAAATCATGGTAGCTTGATTCATGAGGGACTTCATAGTTTGATTGAGCAGCAATTTGCTAATGATTATAATTGTGATGCTAAAAATCACCAAAATCTAAGAAATCATGTGATTAATGGGTCACATGTCAATAATGCTCCAACCTTTAGTCCTCCAAATGGAGGTTTTTGCTCCATTTACATGCTTCGCCTACAATGGATATTCATCCTGCAACTATAATATTGCTATTTCAAGTCCTGATTGTGCATTCCATGGGGAGTCTTTCTAAGATGTGTGAGCGATGTTCGGCTAAATTGTGGAGATGTGAGGCTCAAGTGCAAGGGTCCATTTTGTTTGGTAAACATTGTTGTCGAAATGGAAAAGTAATGTTGCCACCGTTGCAATATCCACCATAGCGATTACATGATTTGTTGCATGGTATGCATCCTCAAAGTAGAGTATTTAAAAATAATATGCGAGCACATAATAGTGCTCTTGCATTTGTGTCACTTGGTGCCAATGTTAATGAGCTTTTGTCTGTTGTGGACAATTCTTATATCTTTAGAGTGCATGCTCCGTTTATCATTGTATAAGCCCTTTGATTTCTAATGTGCAATGACAGGAAAGGCCAAGATTTGCACAACTTTATGTTTATGATACTGAGAATGAATTATCTAATCGATTGGATATTATGACTAATTTATTGCCAAATTTGCTTGGGGAGAGTCAGTCTATGATGCGTCAACACAATGCATATGCACAAGCTTTTAGATTCATGGATATGCAATTTCAAAACAATCCCTTGCATGATTTGAGAATGACTATTTTTGGGGTTCAACAAGCTAATCAACAATACTCAACTTGAGTGGCAACTAAGGTTGCGGCTATCATGCTAGGACAAGGCGATGAGAATACTCTTGATTGTTGAGACATACATGTTTATAGTCAAGATGGATGATGCATTGCTATTTCAAACTTGCATAGGGCATATATGTCAATGTTATACATTCTTCTTTTTCCTATGGGTGATGATGGTTGGCATGTAAAGGTACCTTATAGTGGTGTTAATGTTCCAATTAATATATATGGATTGTCTAATAAGGACTGTGTTACTCAAATGTAATTTTATGCATTTTGACTACAAGTGCGTGAGGACATTGAGGTGTGCATGTTGTGGGGTGGTCAATTGCATCAACAATTTATTGTTGATGCTTACTGTAGTATAAAGCAATGTAGGTTGGCTTGGTGTCATCATAATCAATCGGTTTTACGCTCGAAATTTTATAAGGGCTTAGCGGATATGATGGGAATGATGGATGATGGGGCCAAGGGAATTATTGGTGTCTCTGTTGGTAAAAGGGTGGCTTTGCCATCTTCTTTTATTGGTGGGCCAAGGCACATGTATCAGTTGTATCAAGATACCATGGCTATAGTGGGGAGTAAGGGAAAACCTTTATAACAATGACATGTAATCCAAAGTGGGTAGAGATAACTAATGCTTTGTTGCCTAGACAGACTGCTTATGATCATCTTGATTTGACTGCTCAAGTCTTTCATAAAAAACATGCTGATATGATGCATACATTGTTGAAAAGGAATCTATTTGGGAATGTTGCAGGCTATGTTAGTGTGATTGAGTTTCAAAAGCAGGGGCTACCACATTCTCATACTTTGCTAATTTTGGAGCACCCTTTTAAACCCTCTGAAGCATGCCATTATGATAGATTTGTTTGTGTTGAATTTCCTGATAAAGCAAAGTTTTCAGCTTTGTTTGAAACTATCTCAAAATGCAATGTCCATGATCCTTGCGGTGCAATGAATCCCAAGAGCCCTTACATGCGCAATGGTCGATGCACTAAAAAATTTCATCAGAGGTTTGTGAATGTAACAACTATTGATAGCTCTGGCTATCCTGTTTATAGAAGATGAGATGATGGAAAGAAGGTCACAATAAAGGGTAATATTATTGATAATCGATGGATTGTTCCATACAATCCTTGAGTAAAAAATACAATGCACATATAAATGTTGAGGTGTACTCAACAGTGGCAGCTAGTAAGTATTTGTATAAGTATATATACAAGGGACATGATTGTGCAACCATTAAATTTTCTGTTGGAAACTCAAGGTTAAATGGTACGGCCTTTCGTGAAGTGGATGAGATCGAGAGTTATTTAGATGTACGGTATGTTTCTGCTTCAGAAGCGTGTTGGCGAATATATGACTATACATTGCACAATGAGAAGCTTGATATACAATGGTTGCAGGTGCACTTGCCTAATGAAAATTGTGTGGTGTTTCAAGATACAGACAATATATCATATGTTATGCAGAATGAAGATACCAGGAAAACTACTCTTACGGAATGGTTTGTGTGCAATCATATTCATCCAAAAGCTTGAGCTATTCACTATCAAGACTTCTCGATGTATTGGGTGTGGAATGCACAATGAAAGGTATGGACAAAGAGAAAGCGTGGAAATACGTGTGGTCAAATATACTTTGTGCCACCCACATCTGGTGAGCGTTATTACTTGCGAATGCTCTTGACAGTGTCTCGAGGATGCATGTCTTTTGATGATTTGCGTACTCTTGGCAACGTGGTGTACAACACCTTTAAGGAAGCCTGCATTGCAAAGGGCATATTAGAAGGTGATGATGAATGTGATGTGTACTTGGAAGAAGCTGCATCTATACAAATTGGTACTCAGTTGCATGCTTTGTTTGTTGCAATTTTGGTCTTCTGTGAGCCTGTGCAGCCTGGTCAGTTTTGGGATAGGTTTATGTCAGCAATGGTAGAGGATATTTTGTATAAGTTACAGCTAGAGCATGTGCATATATCTTTTGCAGTTCTATAACAAGAGGCATCAAACATGGCTTTATTGCATCTTCAGGATCTTTTACGACATCATGGGCAAAGATTATCTAACTTTGATGGATTGCCAAAACCTCAACGAATAGTTAGTTGTGTACTAACCCTCTTTTAGAATATGAATATGCATATGATATACTAGAGTAACATAGATTTGTGTTTCTATGGGGGCAATGTTGAATGATGAACAGAGAGTTGCATATAATGCAATTATAGGTGCTATTGGTGGAAACTCTAGGGATGTTTTTTTTTTGGATGGTCCCGATGGGTCTGGAAAGACATTTCTTTACAAGTGTTTTCTTGCTAGATTGCGCAGTGATTGGCATATAGCATCAGCAACAGCATCATCTAGCATTGCTACTTTGATTCTATAGGGCAGTCGTATTGCTCACTCGAGGTTTAAAATTCCATTGGATCTATGTAATCGATCCACATGTAATATTCATGTTTAGAGTGATCTTGCTCAACTGTTTAGATAGTCGAGCCTTATTTTGTGGGATGAGGCTCCCAGATGCATAGTTTGCATTTGAAGATGTTGACATAACTTTAAGAGATGTTATGAGTTGTGATAAACCATTTGGTAGAACGGTTACTTTGCTTTGAGGTGATTTTAGGTAGATCTTGTCCATCATGATGAAGGGCTCTCGTGAAGATATTGTTAATGCGGCACTATGTTACTCTCATTTATGGTAGTATGTTAAGTTGCTAAGGTTGTCTGGGAATATGAGGATGTCAACTGTTGGTGGTATAATAGATAATGGATTTATTAGTTGGATTCAAGGGATAGGGGATGGAGTGGGTATTACGGAGAATTGTGATAAGTTACATATTCCATCGAGCATGGTATTAAAAGGATACTCTATTGAAACCTTGGTTAATAGTGTATAGGGTGAAGTGTCCACGGTGAGAGACTCTGGAGCATATTTTAGCAAGCGTGCTATACTTGCAACGCGGAATATAGAGGTGGCTTCTTTGAATCATTGTGCATTGCAATCGATGCCAAGAGAAGTTATATAGTACTATAGTGCAGATTCAATTGTAGAGATGGGTGATAGCTCATTTTTATACTTTGTAGAGTATTTAACTACACTAGATCTTGGGGGTGGATTTCCTCCCCATCTTTTGTTGCTAAAGATAAATGCACCTATTATTTTGCTTAGATTCTTAAATCCAGCAAAAGGTTTGTGTAATGGTACACAGTTAATATGTAAGGCATTCAATAAAAAGGTGATAAATGTTGAGATAATAATAGGGACAAGTGTAGGGGAATGGGTTTTCATTCACAGGATCACTTTTATTCCTAGCACCTTGCAATTTCCATTTACTATGAGGCGGAGGCAATTTCCTATTCGATTGACGTTTGTTATGATGATCAATAAGTCGCAAGGCCAGGCGTTGTGTTTGTTGTTGGTCTTTACTTAAAGACACAAGAATTTACACATGGACACTTGTATGTTGTGTTTTCAAGGGTGAAATCCTCATGCGGTGTGAGGGTCTTATTGGATGAGAATGGAAGCGTTGTCAATGTCACGACGAACATTGTGTACAAGGATGTACTTTAGAAGATGCAATAAGGTACATTGCTTTTTTGCAGAGATGTATTTTTTGGAGGGTGGAATGATATGCTTACATTTTTACAGAGATGTATCCGCTGAATTTTGACGACTTTGTAGTCCCTGCTTGGCATATATGTGAAATGGCCTTTGTGCTATATTCGATTGGCATATACTCGGTGGTATTTGAGTATATATTTCCTACACTGTATATAAGTGTTTGCTTGACTTTTGTAAATGCCTACTCCAAGATGGGGCTATTATCCAGCTTCTAAGTATCAAAAGGAACTACAGTGTATCTTGCGCGCAGTGACAACGCATGATATTATAAGAAGAATGCATGCAAGGGGGTCATTGAGTGTTTGTATGATGATGTCAATATAGAGATTTTACTTCAAGTTTTTATTGAGGTGGTGCATTGTGGGTATACTCAGTGCTTTCGAGTGCATATGGGTGAAGCTAAGCAAGAAAAGAGATTTCGACAATCTCACACTGATAGAATATCGAGGGGGTGGCCAGCGTATGAATTTAAGGGCCTCTGTTGTTTTGTGACGCTACATCAAGCTGTGACGATGCCTACTGAGTGGTTTGTAAATGTTAGGCCAGGTATTGTTATTCTAATGTTAAGTAATCTTTGTCGATTGTTAGATGTGTTCACGTTTACATTGTGGGCTTCTAAAATTTTAGGTGCAAGGAAGAGAGGAAAGACTATCATGTCCCTTGTACCATCATCGAGATGACAAAGAGTGGCAATGGGACTTGCTTTACATGGGCATGCTGTGGTGGAGAATGGAATGTTTCCTAGTGATTCCTCAAAGAGAAGAAAGATTCATTTTGGTTAGGCCCCATGGGAAGTTTCAACAATTTTGTAGCGTTTGGATGTAGATGCATAGGTGTAATCAAGAAGTGACACTTTGTGGTTTGTTGATACTTGGATTTATGATACAAAGTTATTGGCTCTGGAGTAAGCTTTGGTTTTGGGCTTTGCTTCACCTATGTGGATTGTTAATACTGTTGAGAGTCCGTATTTGATGCTTGGATATGCTTAAAATTTGTGGTTCATTTCAGTATAGCAATGCTATTTCTGATTGTAACATCCAAGGATCATGTATAGCTACTTCTAACTATTGTGCAGAGCAAGTATGGATGCAACTACAATATTGGTACATGGTCATTGCATGTATATATGAGTCTATGTACTCCTAGATGCAAATGCATGTTTGCCCTTTTGTACACGCGTGTAAGAGAGAGAGAGAGGGAGAGAGGGAGGGAGAGAGTGAGTGTGAATAGAGAGGGGAGAGGTGTAAAAGGGGTGAGAGATAGAGTACAGGAGAGGGATAAAGGAGGGGAGGGAGGGAGAGGTGAGAAGGGGGGGAGGGAGGAAGAGATAGAGGTTATGGAGGGAGAAGAAAGATAACAAGGGAGGAGGGAGGGAATGAGGATGATAGATGTGAGAAAGAGAGATGGGTAACAAATATACGAGAGAAGAATCGTAAATGGAGGGGGGGTGAAGATGGGTAGGGAGAGGGAGGAAGAGGCAAAAAATGGTGAGAGAGATTCAGGATAGAGAGAATATAGCTAGCAAGGATATGGTTTCTTGCACTCAAGGATACAAAATATGCATTTCGTATGTCTTTTATTTATGGTTTGGTACAATGTTATTTTCAATTGTAACATCCAAGGATCATATAGAGCTATTTCTAGATATCATGCAAAGTATGTATGGGTAAAGTTTACAAGTTTGGTGCATAAAAGGCATTGCATACATATGTGAGTCTTTATACACCTAGATGCAAATGCATGTCTATAATTTTAAGCATGTGTACACAAGAGAGAGAGAGAGAGAGAGAGAGAGAGAGAGAGAGAGTTTGCGGATGTTAGGCCAGGTATTGTTGTTTTAATGTTAAGTAAAATTAGTTGGCTGTTAGATGTGCTTATATTTACGTTGTGGGCTTCTAAAACTTTAGGTGCAAGAAAGAGAGGAAAGACTATCATGTCCCCTATACCATCAACAAGACGAAGAGTGGTGATGTGGCTTGCTTCGCCTAGCCATGCTATATTGGAGAGTGAAAAATTTTCCATTTATTTCTCAAATAAATGAAAGCTTCATTTTGGTTAGGCCCCATGGGAAGTTTCAAAAATTTTGTAACATTTGGATGTAGATGTATAGGCACAATCAAGGAGCGACACTTTGTGGTTTGTTGATACTTGAATTTGTGGTGGAAAGTTATTGGCGCAGTCTTTAAAACAAAGTTTGGTTTCAGGCTTTGCTTCACATGTGTGGGTTATTAATACTGAGAGCTTGCATGTAATGCTTGGACAGACTTAATCTTTGCGGTGTGGTTCATATATCTTTCATTTGTGGTTCATTTCACTGTAGTAATGTTATTTCTATTGTAGCATCCAAGGATCATCTAGAGCTACTTCTAATTGTTGTGCTGAGCAAGTATGGATACAAGTTTACAAGTTTGGCGCATGGTCATTGCATGTATATATGAGTCTATGTACTCCTGGATGCAAATGCATATCTGGCCTTTTATACATGTGTGTAAGAGAGAGAGAGAGAGAGAGGGCAAGAGAGGGAGGGAGAGAGTGATTGAGTGAGTGTGGATACAGAGGGGGGAGGTGTAAAAGGGGTGAGAGATAGAGGGGTTGCGAGTAGAGGAGAGTAAAGCATGTGATGTTTTTGTGATAGCATTACCCACCCCACTTGGCGACAGCGAAGCGAGATAGCGTTCCCGTGTAGGGAATGCTAGTATTGACAATTAGGCTTTTGGTGTCTTAAGACATGCTTCATGTGGCAAGAGGCTTTTGATGTCCTAAGACATGTGCTTCATATGGCAAGAGGATTCACACATAAGTATCATTTTTTGGTTTTATGGCTGGCATACTAAATAAACATATATGCCTTCAAAGTATGTCCTCAAATATTAAAGAAGCTATGCAGAAGAACTCAATTGCATCAAGTTAGATGAATTGACTTCTCTTTTCAAAAGTAAATGTGCATTACACACAAAAGTAGATAGAAGATATTTTTCCTCCCACATGTAAGTAGTCAGCATGTATGATCGTACTTTTAAAGAATCTTCATTAATAATCAGGGTTTTTACTTGAGCCTTTAAATATACATTCCTAAGGTGGGGGGGGGGGGGGGGGCCGGGCCAATTTTTGTGGCAGTTTATTGGCCCCTGGGCCCTAAGGGCCAAGGGACCAAAATTGATATTTATCTAGATTTTTATTCGGGGTACGACTCACGGGCGCGTTAAACGAATCAATCGAAGCAACGCGATTGGTGGAAATATTGGGCAGGGGGGACGTCCGTGGGTCCCACAATGCAAACGATCCGAAAGATCTTTTAGCCAGTTGCCCGCAGACGGCCGCACTTTTCAAAATACAAAATAGTGGCAGCATTTTTAAAACCGCCCCCGGCCCTGCCGTCCGTCAGATTTACCGTCGATCCGCCGACTGGGGCCGTCAAGCCTGCGTCCGTCAGCGACCACAGTTTTGGTCATGCCTGCCTTTTTCGGGATGTTTCCTTTTCATTTTCCTGCTCGAGCTATATGTAGACTTCCATCCTATCGAGTCCCTTTCCTGCTCCTGCCCCAGTCCGTCAGGGGGCTCCGTCTGCCCCACCTTTCCCCATCCAGCAGCTTCCGTCGTCGTCCCTACCCCCAGATCGTCCCCAGGTCGCCCTTCCGGGCAAGTTTGCCTCCTCCGGCGGGTCGAGCATCTTCAGCTATGGCGCACGTCTGCTCTCTCTCAGGTAGGCTCAGTTTCTTCTGTGGTTTAGGCTCAGTTTCTTCTGTGGTTTTTCCCGCTTTTCGTTCTTTTCCCCCCCTTTTTGTTTGCAAATATCAGATTTTCTCCATGGAAGCCACTTTCCAGTTTTGGCAACAGTTCTGTCTGTTTTAGGGGGCAAAGAGTTGTTGTGGATGCATATGCTTTCTCTGAACAGATACAGATCGCATCAGCCCATGGCTATGGCTGTCTCATATCAAGCGATGTGACCACCCCCGCCCCCCCCCCCCCCCCCCCCCCCCCCCCCCACAGCTCTATGTGTGTGGTTTTTCTCACGGAAGCTCACTGCTTGTTCTTCCATTCACCTCTCGAGTGCTCATACACAGGTTTGCACCTTTCAGGCTGTTTTCTGTGAGTCCCAGAGAGAGCCCCATTCACCCCCCTTGATTGCTCAATTTCCAGCCTTTTTCTTTTGACATTATAACAGAGCCGCTTCAAAGGCATCGGCTCTCATCAGACTAGAGAGCAGAGCATGGACACAGAGGAAAGCCCTTCCTTTCCATCATCCACCAAGCCATCAGTAGCACTGTCTGCCGAAGAAGAGAACCGAGTATGGTCAGAGCTTAACAGCAGCTTCAGCAAAGTACAGAAGATCCTGGATGAGAACAGGGTGCTTATTGGGGAGATCAACCAGAATCATGAATCCAAGATGCCTGAAAATCTCACCAGGAATGTGACATTGATCAAGGAATTGAATAGCAACATTTCCCAAGTGGTGGACCTCTACTCGGACATGTCGACGTCCTTCGTCGACCACATCGATACCGGAGCGCTGGATGATATGAATGGGACTAACTCTAGCAATGATGCTGAGGCAACGGCTGGATCAACTGGTCAGAAAAGGGCAAGGCCTAGTTGACATCATTCTCCACACACATGGAGCCAGGAAAGCTAATTTAGACAGTGAGTGCATGCATCAACAGGGTTGCAATAATAAGTGCATGGCAGCAGGTCATGGTCATGCATTACATACAGCAAACCCTGATTCGATCTCCCTCTCCATCTATACATCTTTGGTGATGTGTAGTGTATATATGGTGCACTACATATATGGTACAAACACACCCTGATTGAAACTCACTCTCCATATCTACTGATGGTATCATTTGCCATACTCAAGCTCAATGCTTTGAGGCCATCTTTTACTCTGTGATCTGCCTTACTAAAGAAATTAGGCCGACCAACTGTTTGGTTTCCCAGTCCCTCGTGGTGTAGCCATGGTTTGGAGTCCTTTACCACAGAGAGAGAGAGAGAGAGAGAGAGAGAGAGAGAGAGAGAGAGAGAGCGCTGCTAATATGGCTTTTGATGGTAGTGGTTACTTGAAGTGTGACAGATGTTTGAACATTACTTACTAGTGTAATTAGATAATAACCCGTATAATGTTGCAACTTGGGACTCGTGTCTCCCCTCTGTAATAAGTTATAACATTTATGTTACTTGGGCGTCTTCTTTGTGATGTGTGTGCATAATGCGGTGCCTCTGGTCCTTTCCAAGTAGATTGCCTTTTTACTTTTCGAGGTTAAGGTTCTTTGAGGCTTTCTAGAATCTAGATATTACTCTTAGCGTGCTGCTAGACGTACCACTTGCTTTACTCCATACATTATAGATGTATAACAACATACAAGTAAAGTGGATTGCATGTGACAGCTTCTTTAAGCCTCATGCTTGCTATGAACGGTGTTGACTTTGTTTATTAGAAAGGTCTAGTTGTGACACGTATATTTGGCATGGCCATGATCATAGCGTAGAGGATGTTATATGCTTATTGGTCCATTGCAAAGGCATAGAGGCCTCCTCTAACATGGATGCTTATGAAGAATTGCAACATTATTATCTTGTTGATTTTTGGAAATATTTGGAAGGGAATGTTACACGTTTAAATCACATTCAAACTTGGATCATTTTTAGGATCACAGTCTCTTCATCAATCTGGTGCAACAAATGTAGGAAATCATTCCTAGGATTGTAGATTCATCCTCAATCGAGCATTGTAACTTGAGTGGATGGTGTGTACAAGTGGAAGTCATCAAGGCACATGGTAGATAGATCTATCATTTAATGATGGTTGTCATCGCCCAATGAACAAAGTTAAGACTTGCTCAATGTCCATGTTAGATAAAGGATATATCTTGCATCACCAATCCGTTGTATCGAATGTTATGATGAATATAAGGATTAACAAATTTGCTTGTTCTTGTCCATTTCATCTTTGTAATGTACGTAATGTTTAGTCTTGAGTGTGTCTTAGTCAATTAAGGCAGATGAGTGATAGTGTGGTAAGCAACCTCATGTTTATGTTGTCTTGTATCGATGTGTAAATGAGAGTAACCTATCTATCCATTGGGAAGCCATCATTTATAAATTATGATCTTTAAGGCCACGGGTTGACTTTAGTACTTGTAAGTTATCTAGTACACACTCTCCAAGGCCACTGATTGATAACATTGGTATATGAGCTAGTATCCAATCTTTGAGCACTAAATCTAAAACATTCCTTGAATATAGTAGCCAAACTTGAGAAGCAATCTAGCATTCAAAGGAAAATAGGGCAATCTTGACTTGCACATGCTTTTGTTTGAGTAGTCATGGTAGGCCAATTCACTTGATGTTTTGGAGACAATTGTATGAAGAGTGAAGTAACATCTACACTCCCATTTTACACAACCATGCTTTGTTTGTGATGGATTTATCCTTGTGCAAGTGCTAATGAGTTTCCTAGCTACAATGTGCTCATGTGGGTTCCTTAATGAATTTTGTACATTCCAAATTTCTATGATGGCTAGAAATAAACCACAAAGTAGAGCCTCTAATATTTAGTGTGCATGTTACTTATGTAACTGTTGTATGGATCCCTTTACCTAAAAATGACTAGTTTGAGGAATTTGAGTATTTCGATATCACATGTGAGTTGAATGCTATTGAAGTTACAATTTTAAGTGTGAGAATGAACAGCAAAATCAAAAGAATCACAACTACTAATCATTGATAAGGATGAATAATGAAAGAGAGAATACAAGAACTCAAACAAACAATGTATTACCGAGCAATGGAGACCATGACATAATGCAAGAGATGATCTACAGACCACGCAAGTGAATGGCACATGGTGACGAGCAGTACCTCTAGACTCCCTCTCTTCAAGTGGGTGTGATCCGATGTAACATGAATGGAAGAGGATTGGAGTATAGATAGATTCTAGGGCAAGACCCAAACAAATGAGCTAGCTCTAAATGGGCTACCCAACTAAGCACTAAAGGTTCCCAATACAAAGCCTAAAAGAAGGCACCCATGAAATGTACATCACTAATATCCTCTCTTAGATCATGGTTTTGCTCCTAGTAGTTGAATAGAACCATCCAAGCCACCAAAGAACATGACATACCTCTCAGCATCTCTTGTCATTGTCTCACACAAGTAAAGGAGATGGGATCAATAGACAAGAGTAGTTTATGCATCTTAAGGAAATCTAGTAACCCATGCTATGTGACCTTAATAACCCCTACATGGTGCACCTGAGATTCCAACCTACAATCACCTCATTTGCATGCCATTATTTATCTATTTAACTACAATTTTTTATAGAAATTGGTAGCCCCTTTTAAAGACAAAAAGAAATTTCTCACCCCTTTTCTTGATCATGTCATGTCAAGACGTTACATCATGCAAGGGTTACCACTTTTTGCATGGGTTACTTTTGAAACATGGATGATAGATACATGCCTTCAAAATGCATGTGTGATGCTGATGATATTGATCCCATCACTTGAGAATCTCTCATTTGTATGAGATAGTGATAAGGTGTTGCTCTGGCCATCATGGTCATTCATAGAATGGCAAGAATACCACAAAAGAAGCATGACAATATCTCATTTGAATAACATAGAGATGGAGCCATTAAAGCCACTGAATAATAGCCATCAAGAAAACTCAATGAAGCATGTCAGAAACCTTCAACCTCCAAAGAAAACAACTCTAGGAGCACTAGAGGTGATGAAGGAATCCACGAGGCTTGGAACATCGTTGAAGCAAAATTTAAAGAAATTGCAGTTGGGGACCAAAGACCAAGCATCCTCCAAGCTAAAAAAGGAAGCCCTAGAAGATCAAGGTTAGGCTATGGCCACGATGAAGAAATCTCAAGCCATTTAGATCGAAGGTCACACTTGACAATAAAAATTAATGATATGTAAAATGATGATGGAGGATACAATAGACACCAGAAAAATCTAGTATCTTCTAGAGACTTCTAAAAGATTTTGGAATCTAAAACATTTTAGAAGGTTCTAGAAGAGAATCTTGGAGGATTCTAGAAGAGTGATATAAGCTTGGAAGTGATTACACATGTGAACTTTAATAAGGGTGGAGGACTCTAAGCCTAAGAGCAATAAAGTCCATATACATATAGGTTTTTTAATGCGAGCTAGTTTGATTAAAATAATAGTAAGATAAAAAGAAGTTGACTCAATTGACAGCTTGACCGAACAAGCCAAATGGAATGAATAGGAGAGCTAAGCAAGCTCTTGAAATAGAAGCATGAGAGCCTTGATGATGGATAACTATGCTTTGGAGGTAAATTGAAGCTCTATCACCCTCTTACTTTAACATTTTGTATTGCAAGTATTTATTAGCTTTTGTAATAGTAAAACAATCAAAAGCCATAAAATAAGCAGTTTCAAGGAGGTTTCAAGCCCCTTTGTTGTGTAGCATAAGATTGATACTAAACTTTGTCGATGGCAACTCAATGGCTTTATGGAAATAGGGTGAGATGGAAAAATAATGCTTAAGAAACACAATATGTTATAGCATTACATCTTGGATCAAGTTTGGAGTTTGTATTTAGAAGGTATTGGAATCTAGCTCAATACCCTTTATTCTATAAATGTTTCAAACCTTGTTTATAAGTGTGAAAACATAAAAAAGAAAGAATGGAATGCAAACAAATTACGTTTTTATTTCAATTGCATTATATTAGAAGTTTCTTTTACTTTGAGATTAGATAATAATAGTTGTAAGTATGTAGTTCTATTGCATCTTCCTTTTACTTCAAGATTAGATTACGACATTTGCAATTGCACAACCCTATATGAGTTTCTAACGTTGTTAGATTTTTATCCTCCATGTGGACTGTCTAGGATGAGATCTCTAAAAGAGTTGTGCTAAGACTTTAGCACAAGGTGCTTATTTTGTGTAATAACAATTTGTATAAAGAAGAGTTACATAGACTCAAAAAGTACACTTGAATAAAATATCATGCAATGTTGTAATATGTAATCTATGTTGTGTTTTCACATGCAACAACTTTATGATTTTCTAAGGTTCCTTTGCACACACTTCAAAGAACACAATATAAGGTTGTTATAGGTTGTAAGTAGCAATCCCTAATGTAACGACTCAATTGTGTCATAAGCTTCCTTTATCCACAATGCAAAAAGCTTAAACTTTATTTTAAAGGTTTTTTAAAAAGATTACAAGTAGAAGTACTAATGCAAAATTGATGCTTTAAATTTATGTTACTATTATTTTACATGATGAGTAAACGAGGGGTAGAAATTTGACACTGGGAAATTTGGAAGAACCTATGTGATAAATACAAAAGAAAATGTGCATACAAAGTTAATGATGTAAAACTAATCCCAATGGCTTGCATATGATGATAGTAACATAAAACAATTATTAATAACCCTTTATGCCAAACACAGTCTCTTTTGAAAATTCAAATCAAAGCCCTTCATTAAATGAGACAATGAGATGTTTGCAATAGTTGGTCTCAATGCAAGTGAAGTGACTTGTATTGTTACAACAACTACTATAATAAAGATATTCTAGTTAGTTGGTTGCTAGAAACTCTTTGGAGCATATATGAAACATTCTATCTCAACAAATTGTAGGGTTTTCTCTACATTTTTTAGGTTTTCTCATCATATTATATTTGAAGTGAATTTCAACAACATTTTTTGTCAAATATGCAAAGTCTTCTTTTCAAAATTCAACAATGTACTTGCCACTAAACCTTGGTTTTTGTTGAGCACTAATTCTAGCTATCAACAAGGTGTGAAGTGGTAGAGATAGAAAAGTAGCGGTTAAATTCAATAGTGGAAGGGCAATAACTTTTTACAAAGAAAATGAAGGATATTCTCTTGTTTTGAGTAGAGGTATAGTGATTGATACCTCTAGTTTCTACATTCTTTGAAATTTGATAGACTATGTGTCGTCGCTCTCACGAGCACATCGTTAAGACCCATAGACTGCTTATTGCTTCAAGTGTTTCAAGTCGAGAGCTATTGCTATCTCTCACATAGCCATGCACACTTTCTCACACACAAGTCTAGTAAGCTTACCTTCGAATCCGATTGAGTTGCCTCATCATACAAATCCATGGTAGCTCCACGATCTAAGATGCGCTCTCAAGTAAGCTCCATCTCCAAGCTCCAAGCTTTGAGCTCCATACCCATGCGTGTGAGAAAGAGAAGAGAAGAAGAAGAGGAAGAGCTTCTCCATGGTCACACACACACACACACACACACACACACACACACACACACACACACACACACACACACAAAAGAATGAAGCAAGAGCAAGAAGCAAAAAGAGAGCAAGTTTGGCCACACACCAAGAATGAGCTTCTTCATTCACTTTTTGACTTTTATACATGCCTTATCTCCTCCTTGGTGGGCGGCCATCCCCTTTTTGGCCAAGCCTTTGTACATTCCTCCATTCTTTTTCCTCCTCCTTCCTATTAGCAATGGCCTTAACCCGTGCCTCTCATTCTTTACAACTTGCATAGGAGAGAGCCTAGCACTCTTTTACAAAATAAATTACAATGCACATGGTGCTCTTTTTGTAGAAATATTAAGGTGCACTTATTCTTGTGTGCCTCCCTCTTACATTTAGAATTATTTCCTATGCTTTGTGTCTTCAAATTTTCTTGAGTGCACCTTTGTCCTTTGCCTTCCTCTTGCTTTGGGACTATCTTAAGCTTTCGATTTTCGAGATTTTCCATGTTGTTCTTCTTAGGGTTAACACTATGCATTGTGAAAAGAGTTTCAAAGTTCAATGCTAGGGGCATGAAATCTATCTAGTATAAGTCCATGATGTGGTTTACAAGGGGCAAAGAAAGGGAGCTTCCTACAAGGTAACTTGACATTGCCATGAAGGATCCAAATATTCTCACTCTTCCAAAATCATTCAGGCAAAGATATTCATGGGTCCTAAAGGGCAAACACTCTTTCATAGCCCAACATGGTCAATGGACATGAAAATGAATGGCCTAGGGTAAGCAACAAGCAATGTATACGGAAGGACTTTGTCAACACCATCATAGATTGCTCATGGTTGAGCTCTTCTTGTGACATGACTACTTATATATTCATGGCACACTTAGGGAAGCTATTAGTAGGTTTTTCAATTTAACCACTTGAACAAGAGAATATGACAAAAGAACAACAAAATAACTTGACGTATAACTAGTCACAATAGAGATACCAATGCTTTGTATGATGAATAAGCATTTTTCATTTAATTTGAACGATTCATTATTTTGTCCATCTCTTTAATTAAAATATAAAAAACTAACTTCACAAACAATATATTTGGATTTAGCTCTATAAAGCTTTGCTTTAGAAGGACACATGTTTGTAACTATAATTTGTACTTTTATGACACATTGTCATGATGATGTACAATAAGAGTTTCTTATTCCATTATTTTTAAATACTACTTCAAGACAATAGATTGAAAAATGGACTAGGGTGAATGCATGAATGGCCTTAGCCCAATTTCTATCCAACTTGAAATATATTTTTATATAGTCAAATAGTATGTCATGTTTCAAAAAGTGGATCTAGGACCAAAAAGACTTTAAAATATTACATTTTAGGGTTTGAGTAAGTGATTAACTTCTCACTTCAAAGAGAACTATCAAATCCCTTGCAACATGTCAACTCTACTAACCTTATTTAAAATTTTGTTCATGGTCCACTTTCCTCCTCTTTTAGACCTCCTTTGTAGATTTCCTATAAGCTCTTCTAGGACACCACCCTTGTAAACATTGTTAGTTGAAGTTATGAGAATCCATTAATATAAAATGAGATTCAAAGGGCTAAGATGTTGCCAAGACTCTACAACATATGTAAACCATAATGAAGGTCCACTTGACACCATCAAACACTTGCATTTCATCCTTGCAAGCAATGTGTTCTTATCAAAACTTGGTTGATACTCTTTGAGGCATGAAAATCAGTAAAAAAAGAAGAAGCACATGTATGGCCATCACACTAGTTCATAGTGTCTCCTTAATATTATCATGTTTTGCTAACGTTTTGATATAATTTGATAAATCTATGTGTTCTTTGGTGCTATAAACTTGAAAAGTGTACATGATGCTATGTTTTGAGCCACTAGGACATGATTATGTGGATATCTTGGAGTGTCTAGTTGTTTAATATATGTGTCTTTTGTATTTTGGCCTCACTTTCCCCATGGAATCAATTATTTTTTCTTCTAAAGTATTTTGATTGGTTCTGATAGCTTTTGATAAAGAAGTGGTTTGGAGTTCATGAATGTTTGATATGTGGTCTTCAAGTTGGTTTTGTGGTTTGGTCAAGCTTTGATATGCATTGATGTGCTTTTGTAACCTTGTGAAAGGCTTATGTATATCACTAATATGTATATGTGGGATCAATATCTCAAGAGTGCTTTGTGCCTTGAAAAAGGGTGGATTTAGGATCATTTCTAGAGCTAGCTAGATCAAAGTGAATGTGACTTGAGACTCAAGTAAAGATGAAAGTGAAAGTGGCTTGAGACTAAAGTGGCAATGGCTTGAGACTCAAGAAGTGACTCTATAGTGATGGGATGCAAAAGGGTACTATAGTGATTGATGTACCTCTTCATACCAAATAATGACTCTTGGAGGATGTCCCAATGGACACACAAAGATAATTAGTCATTATTCTATTTCATCATTCATGAGAAAGTGAAAAGAGACTCATTATGCAAGATAAACTAACATCTAGCTATTATATAATATAATTGGGACATTTTGAGAGTGAAAGCAAGTATGCAGACAATGCCGTGCTAGAAGATCTTTTGGTGGATATGGACTCTTTGTGATCAACTAGCTCTCTTTTTAAAGATCAATATTGGACTTGGTGAATTTATTTGATAACAAGCATAATTTTTTGGGAGAAAATTGAAGTGAGCCTATTTACATGATGCTAAGTAGTTCTTATTGTTGTTCATTTCCCTTGGTTCTTGTGTACTAGAGTTGAAGATGTTACTTGTTGTTGTTATAAGATATATTATCTTGTTGTATTCCCCCACTTTCTTGGTGTTCTCTAGCTCCATGTTTTGGTGCATCTAGTTGAGGAAAAACCACAATCAATAAGCATCACAAGACTTTGGAATTTAAAGAAACAATGCTATCATAAAGGAAGATTGTTTTGTGAAGAGCCTAGACTCCTAATGAAACAATGAAGAATTGCAAAATTTCATTACACTTTCTTGCATTCAAAAGATAATGGAAACATACTCATTTTTGGGAATTGTATGAGAATAGTGTTCTGTTTGCCCCATTGATGGAAAAGTATTTGATAGTAGGATGCTTTGCTATAAGTCTAAAAAACCAAAAAAGTTGATACTATCACTATGAGGACAAACTTGAGCTTATAACGTGGATGGCATTTGACAATTTCAAAAGAGAATATATTCCCCTTTAAATTGGACTAAATTTTAAATTTAGTGAATTGGAAGAATAATGAATATTTTTTTTTGAAAAGATGGATCTCCCAAAACATCCACTCTATGCTTCTATCAATATGTTTGTTAAGCCTTTGATCCCTCCCAAATGACATTGATATCCAAAGTAGACCATCATTGTAATGAATGAATTAATAAAGAAACAATATAAAAAAAGCTTTCAAAGGTACTGAAGAAGACAAATGCTACAATATAGAGAAGCAAACAAAGTGGCAACTAAAGAATCTCTTGAAGCCCTTGAAGGACTGTTCCAACTAATCCCAATAGATCAAGCAATGAAAAAGTCCCTCTTCCTAGTCAATTCTATCTTGAAAATCTAGAAGATCTTACAAATGTAGTCCCCTTGCCAATTTTTGAAGGAGAGTATAATGAAGACATTGAACTTTATGTAGCAAAATTCATGGTGGCATGTGTGGCCGATCATGCTAGAACCCTTGAGCGTTGACAATATGATGACAAGCAAGATGGATATAAGCCATGATAAGAAGATAGTTGTTATTATAAGGTCATACACTAACCAAATTAAAGCTTTAAATTTTGCACATCAAGAAACATTTAATAGGTTGTAAGCTGTAATTACCTATGCCTGTTATGGTTTGACTAATATACCTATAAATATACTTGATATAAGTTTGGCATGGACCAATTTAGCCCAAATAAAATAACCATAGAAGATCTATAGTTTGTGTCCTTTTTATCATTGTACCTTGTAAAATATGATCAAGAAACTTCATGACAAGGCTTCCATCATATCAATTTTATAAGCTATTAGGAACAATTTAACTACTATGAACTATCGATGTGGGGGTGGTTTGTTGTTTCAACCTACTAGTGGTTGAATCTAAACACTTCTAGAAGTTAAATCTAGTATTGGTCAAAGTGTCATATGATACCAATGGTGTAAGCAAGAATTCATTTTCAATTGAAGCACATAATCTTTTGCAAACATTCATACTTTGCCAAGTAAAGGATTGATGGAAAAAATGTTTATTTAAGAAAAGCAAAACTATTGTGGTCAAAGAGCCACATTAGTTTGTTTAACAAATCTATGTTGTAATATGAGTGAAAAAATCAAGAGAAATATTGTTCAAAAGGGGAAGATTAGCATCGTCATGGTCATAAGTCAAGCCGCTTATTGTGGTTGCTTCCATGGACGATGACGACGTTATGTTTGTGGGTGGAGGAGGAAGTACAAGAGCTCAAGGAACGGTGATTTGGGATACATCAAACTACTAGTCTCACGCAAGGGGATCTTGAAGAGGCGAAAGAAACCTAGTTAATTGAGAGAAAATTAACATTAGAAAATGATTTTTATGCAAAGGGGTGCAGTACTAAAGAATTAAGCATTCTCGAAGAAAAAACACTATTGAGAATATCAACTATGATACTAAAGAAGAGGATAATGGGTGGTGGAAAATGTAGCAAGCAAATCTACACTATAGCATCATCATCAATTGGGAGATATCATAGTTTCTCATCCAATGTTTATAGTTCAAGGCTAGGATCATCCCCTCATGGAATGTTGACTACATTTGATAGTTTGCAAGGTAGAACACCACTAGTTGGGCCTTTGCCAAAATATTTTTTACATTTTCAACATCCAAGCCTTGCTCTTCTCAAGGTAATGGATTCAAGAAACAAAGGTAAGCTAATATAGTTGACAATGAATGACGAATGTGTGTAGGCCATGCATCAACAATGTGCTAAACTATGAGTATTGGTGATCCTAAATTTCATTGTTCTACTAGAAATTATTGTACCAAAAATGAAATGCACATGATGTACCCATTGTCTTAATGCAAAATTTGAACAAACTTAAATTGTAGCTCCATTACTTTATACAAAAAATTCCAACCTTAGAAGGACCCAATTTCAAACACACCCCTTATCGCATTAAATCACATCAAGTGGATCAATCCTTTGTTTTATTTTTCTTAAGCTTTTGTCATCATTGCAGATGAGAAAGCCTAGGAGACATTAGCTTATCGTTGCGACTAGACCTACTAACTATGTGTTGTGAAGTTTGTGAACTTCAAAAGCTCACAAGGATTTGCCTCATTTTCTTTGCACTTTTGTGAGAAAAGGGGAGCATCCATGTGATATTTGTGTGTTTTATTGCACTATTCATTCACCTCTATCTATGGATGCTAATATCTCTCTTTGTCTATCTCGCATAAGTATAGTTAGTGCTTACTAAATAATTGATGTGAATCAACCACACAAAAAATCGATGTGAATCAACATTTATCAATGCACTTGACGTCTTCAACCACATTAAAAATCTATGTGAACCAAATGTTTCTTGATAAAAAGTGTAGCAGTTGATGTTTACAAATAGAAGAGGAGTTTGAGGAAGAAGAAGGTTGACATATTGATGAAAAATGCAATGGTTGATGTTTAGAAGTAGAAGAGGAGCTAATGAAATAGAAGTAGATTTGTTATTTCAATTGAGTAATTGCATAACTTACTAAGCCTATTAACCTTGTTTGGCATAAATAGAAAGCTTGCAAGGTTATGCCTCACTCTTTTCAACTTTATTTAAGTAATGCTTTGCTAAAAAGAGGTATACAAGGTGCACTTTATGTGCAAAAAACTATCCACTCCACACATATACTGATGTTCAAAAATCTGAACAATTGCAAACCTTTGCTCATGGACATACATATGCATGTTTGTGTGCATTCCCTATTTCTCTCAAAGTCATGTCACATTACCTATACTCTATAAATTCTCTATATATGTAAGTTCTATATACCTTATTTGTAAAGTCAAACCATACATATACACACATACACATGCAATGCCTAATTAAGATCTACTTAGCATTTGAAAACTTGGAACTATATAAATATCAAATATGTTTGGATACATCATCAATGTCCATAGATGCACAAATGTGACAACTATAATTACTCAAATCATGATTGGTGGGTGAAGGCATTGGAAACATAGAAGGTCTACAAATTGTTTTGTTTACTTTTGTAATAGTTTACTTTTTTGTTATCCCTCATAAATGCATCACCCTTGTCAAAAGTATTCATTCATAGAACATAGTAATCACACAATGATATGTCCACATACACATGAAAAAATCATATTGGTGGGTGACTAAAGTTTTCAATATCAACACCTTAAACATCACAAGAGATAACACATCACATTAACAAAATAAGGGCTTAACTCATGGTAAGTCATATTAACATGCTTGCCTTTCACCTTGCTTCTTCTTGAAAGTGGAGGTGCTCCATTGTTGCTAGTGGTCTAAGCTCTCAATATGTCCCATTACTAAGCCCATTGCCCCCTTACTTCTATCGTTTTGTTAGAGCAATAAAAAGCATCATAAGGGTAAGAGTTTTATAGATACTCTTTTTGGGGGCTTTCCTTGGATCTTGATATCCATAGCTACAAGTGTTGTTGCAACCTCAACACTATTCAAATCATTAATGGAAAGCACTCAAGGTCAAATTTTGTCACATTATAAAGGATTCGTGAGCTCATGGAGATGTAGCGTGATTGTGTTTGTGTGGGTGTGTGTGTGGTTTTTTAAACATATAAGTGTGAACATTTGTGCAGGTGTGGACTTATAATGCTTATCAACTATTTTTTGTATTTCCCTCAAATTAAACTTTTCTCCCTTCTCATTGTTTTTCCAACCTTGTGTACCCATATCTTTTGTTCTATAATGGGTTGAAAAAATCTCTATCTTCAATGTAGGGATGCACACATGCACACAATCATCTCTCCCTCCATCCCTCCCTCCTCCTCCTCCTCCTCTCTCTCTCTCTCTCTCTCTCTCTCTCTCTCTCTCTCTCTCTCTCTCTCTCTCTCTCTCTCTCTCTCTCTCTCTCTCTATACTCTACTCTACTTTACTCCACTGTGCTCACAAAAGGAAATAGGATTCTATTATGCACACTAATAGGATTCTATGTATGCATGTATTCATACATTGAGAGAGAGAGAGAGAGAGAGAGAGAGAGAGAGAGAGAGAGAGAGAGAGAGAGAGAGAGAGAGAGAGAGAGAGAGAGAGAGAGAGAGAGAGAGAGAGAGAGAGAGAGAGAGAGAGAGAGAGAGAGAGAGAGAGAGAGAGAGAGAGAGAGAGAGAGAGAGAGAGAGAGAGAGAGAGAGAGAGAGAGAGAGACAAGAATAGGATGGGTGAATCAAAGCAATAACCCCATGAGAGGGTTATAAAATAACATGGATTTATGCAAATTTGGTTTATAAAAAAGTATTTCTCTAAATTGATGAGAGAGGGGTGTATTTAGAGAGAGAAATTGTTTTTAAAAATCTATTAACATTTTCTCTTTCAAGGCTTGGAGAGCATTATATCATTGCCATGTAGGATTGGCTTTTGGTTTGGCAGATTCCTATATTATAATATAGTATAGATAATATAGATTGGCACCTCGGGGTGTAAAAGGATTGAATTGGTTGGATTCTACTTCCATGGCTATAACTTTGATTTCACTATGTTGTGTTCTTATTCCTTTCATTTTTGACCTTCATAGGTTGTGTGGATGAGTAAGAATGCAAATTGTGTCCTCGTTATGCAAAGGATTTTATGGTAGGTTCTCTTCTTTCCCCCATGTCTTCTTTCAAAATTGGAGTTTCTTTTAGTAACCATCTTAATATTGATATGATTTGAACTTGATAATCATAAAATATAGGTTTCTATTCATGTTTATGGTTCAATTGATCCCTCGCACAGGCATAAACATCTCATAGGAGCCTACATTCATTAGTGTAAGCAACAAGGGCCCTAAAATTATTGGATTGGAAACAACTTTTTAATAGTGTGTAACAGTGCATTAAAAGAATTCTCCTAGTAAATAGGTTTCATATTTCGTAGAGGCATGATCAAACTCATTCAATTTCACATTCCTTAAAGGTGTGATACAATTAATTTAGTTCATCTAAATTTCATAAACATAGCGACAATGCTTCGGTTACTTTCCTCTTTTTCATGTTCAATAAATATTTGTAGAAAGGTACACCAAAATACATTATCATTTTTTATAGACACAACAATCATCATTGCTAGATTTAAATCGACGATCATGGGTAGGTTTACTAGTTTCAATGCATTTCATAAATGAGAAAGTAACTAATCCATGGTGTAGGTGGATAATTATTTATGTGGCACATGGCATGGTCACTTGCCAACAAGGGAGAAGAAATCATCTCAATGGCATTATGAGAAAACCAAGTAAGCATATTGTACCTCAAGGTATTTTGATTACACTCTTTATTGAAGTGTGTGTGTTGATGCAAATATATGAGACGTTCAATGGGAATTTCAGACACATATGATGACATTGTCTCCAAATGCAAGGTTCTTTAAAACTACCCATGTATTGGGGAAAGGTGGAGGTTTGCAATAGTTTGTAGATCTTTCTTTCTAGATGGCACCCAACTTTCTACCAAGGTTTTCAAGCACTCAAATCTCCCTTGCAACCTTGAGAATGATATTGAGATACTGGTAGGTGTGAAATCTAGCATGCTTCTTGCTTAAGTCTCTATTCCAACCTTATATAGAAGGAAAAATTTTATGAATTTTTTGCCATAGGGATCAAGTTACATGATGTATTTCCATTGGGGGGGAGGGGGTTTGAGGTTACAAATGATCCCATGCATGTGCAAACCCTATCAAGCTACCCTTTACCCATTTGATATTTTCCTCATATTCCAACATTGGTGATATCACAGTCACACTTAGTGATTTGATCAATTTAGTAGCTACAAATGTTAATCATGTGAGGGTGGAGTTGAGAGGTAGTTGTGTAGAGTAGTCATGACAAGTGACATATGATCACTTGCTTGAGTAAGAGTAATGGCAAGGGCTATGAGAGAAATGGCATGTGGTGCTATAGCAAGTAGGAAAAAAAGCTATAGATGTGTTTCTAAGGTTCTAAAGCACTAATTTTTCATTTGTTATTCTTCTTATGAGCATAATCATGGCTCCTTAGTCAAGTCTATGAGGTCATTATCTTAGCCCTAAACCAATCATATTCCTATATACTCTTGGGCCAAGCAAATGCATACATGTTGATAGTATCTCATTCAAATATAGACCATGCACTGAGCTCAAAGCAAGAACATCATAAGTAGTACATGCTTCAAACAAAAAGATATTTGTTGAAATCACCCTCCTTTTTTTTGAAAGGGTGCAAGGCCACTGTAATATTTCCACGCAATAAAAGTTAGTTGGTTAGTTCGAAAGTTAGTTAGTCAATTAATAAGTTAGTAAGATTACTAACTAAAGACTAACTAAGGTAAAAACTGACTAGCATTAATAGCTAATAATTTTCATTCAATTAAAAATATATTTTAAAAAATCGAGAGTAATAAATTTGATATTTTTCTCGGATTGATAAGGACCGTAGCCACCCTTCACAAAAAGTACAATGTGAACGGGACTTATGAGCCATATTAATCACTAGTGTTAATGTGTATAGTTTGAATGGCCCAAAAATATTAGATTCTTGGGGGGGGGGGGGAGGGGGAAACTATTATATTTTAGATATTATCCTAAAAAGATAGAACTAAAAGTCATTTAAAAGAAAAGACAAGTGATGTTTTAGTTAGATTTGGAGAATCTATAAAAATAAAAATAAAGAAAAGTGATTTACAAAATCGCGCGCCCCGCGATCGCAGTCTGTAGGCAGTAGACAACACTTTGAACAGAGAAAAGAAGAAGGAGTGAACTAAGAGCTTTCTAAACAAGTGTCTTGGATTTTACCCCCGTTTTGGAGCCAATGCAACCATCATATTTATGATTTGAGCATCAGATCACTGAGTCTTCTAAGAGCCCCTCCACTCTTGTTTTTAGACTTATCCCCTCCTCTCTAATTCATTATAAATATGAGGCATGGGGAGGCACAAGGGAGCATAAGGAGACCCTGAAAGGCTGCAAGAGAGAGGGAGAGAGAGAGTATACCCCTCCAAGAGATTGTGAGAGAGAGCTTGAGAGAGAGAGAGAGAGAGAGAGAGAGAGAGAGAGAGAGAGAGAGAGAGAGTTACCCGGAGAGGCTACACAATTTCCCTCTATCTCGATCCTCGATTTAACCATCTTCTCTTATGCTCTCCCATCTTGAATCTATTCCACCTTCTTAATCTCTTGAGTCTACTTGCGGACGATGGCCTCCAAGTGAAGAATGTCGTGTGTAGATGACAATTCTACAACCAGCAAAATAGAGCTTCGGGTGAAGGCATCACTATCAATCCAATTGCGGTACCGGTCGTAAGTAATGTATTTTCAAATTGATAGATGCTTGTTTTAATGCTCGCAAGAGATGCATTAGGCTCCATACCTTGTGGTGCTAGAATAGGTCATTGAAAAGGATAAATTGCATCTCAAATATTTAAAGATGAAGTTTGTGAAGTGCTTGTATCAAAGGGAGTTAAATTGCACCTAGTTGCTATGTGGTGAATCCATGCATAGCATAAGCAACATATGGGACACAAAAGTATTGAGCATCGATGAGTCTTTGATTAATCTTTATCGAGGATAATATTGTTTAAAGTTCACAAATGCATATACACGGTACATACATGGGAGAGATTATGTAAACTTTACATCGATGACATGCGACTCCTTGCCCTAGGAGAAAGGAAGATAAAGCCAAGAAAAAATGTTTCATAGTAGGAAAATGCTAAAAGATAATTGTCACTTAGAGAAGAGGCATAAATGCTCATACTAGATTGATTAATTTGCATTGGAATGATAGGACTTACATCATGTATAGTATTGGAACCTTTAGCATATGCCTTAGACTAAAGGAGGGAATATTAAGTAAATTCTACTCTTTGGCCCCAAGGGGGGGAGAGAATATGCGATGGAATTATTGTCGCGTCTATTATTGTATTGTTTGGGAAAAATACAATTAGTTTTGTTGGTTGATTGAACAACACCCTAAATGTTTTTCTTTCAATCAAAGGATTGTTGCATTGTGATTTGGATAAATATTCCAAGGCTTGTGTTGATGGAAAATGCATGACAAGTTGCCATGGGAATAAAGGAATGTTTTTCTAGAAGATGATATTAGGGCTGATTGCTTTGATTGTGCTTGAATTTTAATTGGGTTAATTAAGGAAGGATATTTTGCACGCGTGGATCATCTCCAAGATCACATCACGGATTATCCCGAGAGGGCATTGCTCAATTCACAGGCCAATGGTCGAGTGGTGAAAATGCCAACCACGGAAATGGCATCTCACTCCTAGACCGCTCGTGGGTAGGGTGGAGCTTTGGACACCTCTTGCCTGTCTAGAATGAGTTGGAGATCCCCGTGAGCCCAATGTTTGGGACGTTGGAAGATCCTATTCTAGATAAAGGATGGAAATTTCAGTGCCATGAGATTTGGACCGGGTATTTCTGTTGGCAGAAGGGATACATAATTCTCATGTATGGGCGGGAGACAAAGTATAACTTAAAGATAAGTTAAGGAACTTGTTTGATAAAAGGACTGCTTGTTTTGTTTTTGTGTATGTGTTGTAAATTACGTGAACGAACTCTTGCCCTAAAAGGCTTAATTAATGAAGCTGATTTTAAATGTCGCACATAAATGTGGTAAGATCTAATTAGACAATTAAAGCTATCAAGGGAAGCGGGTGGACGGAATCCCCTGATGGGTCCACTGGGTGGTCCCAGAGAACTGGGAGGCTTCTCACAAGGATTTACCATCGGATGACTTTAGGTATTGTTAAGTTAGAACCCGATTCATGCCATTTTAGGGGACCGGAATGGGACTATGCCCTATGCGCTGAGAGGTTGAGCGGTGCATCCCTCTCGTTTCCCATTCTCTATGAACCAAGTGCAGCATAAATCTGCTTCGACTTTGTTGTTCCTACTCAAAGTGGGTCATCTGGAGCTTGACACTAGCTACTTCCTAGAGACTTGGCTGATAGGAAAGAAACCGTGACTTCAGGTTGGTCCTAAGTTGGAACGGCCGGATACTTCCGCTTCGGGGCAGACTCGGGAAGACCTAGATTGCAAACCCTGTGACATTCCTTGTGAGTGCCAGGTGGCGCTTTCTAGACTCCCCTCCCGATAGGCTGCTAAGACGTGTCCCATAAGTGGTCAAGCAGACACGTTATAGCCACTTCAAGCACAAGCTCAGAACAATTAGAGATTAAAAGAGAAGAGGGTCATTGAAGGAGAAGAGAATCGCATTCAAGTCTCTGAGGATCAAGACACTCACGGATTTCCTTGCCATCTACAAATTTCTCTTGTTGCTCCATCCCTTTGCTCCCCAAATTAATACTCATAACTTCCCAACTATCTATACCAACTGCCTCTCCATTCCCTATTATTATTTTTCCCAATTACCGCCCTTACCCTATTGCATCTCCTACTCCCTATCCTAACTCTAATCAAAATTACATAAAAAGCCTCCAATTAGTCAAGACCTCCCCTTTTATCTCACTATCGAGCTCACTCTTTACAAGACAATACTTCTTGTTACTCGATCAAATTCTATACTTCCTTAGACCTTATTATTTTGCCTTGATAAGCCTTGACTTGCCTTGGCTTGGGGATTCACAAGTCCTAGAAGGAGTGTCAAAGACCTAAAAGAGACATGAGATGAGAGACGTGCTCTTGACATGCTAAGAGAATTAGTGTTCACAAGATAGCTCCAAAATGAAGGATCATCAAAGCTGGACAAGAAGTAACGTGCACAAGCAATGTTCTTGTCACATCAGCTCAAATTTGTTGAGATGTTGAGCTCAATACAAGTTGACACTCACATATTAGGATGACCACTTTTACATTCATATCATTGACATAGTTGGTACCTACATTGGCATACGATTCTAATGATACTTTACAATTGGTCCACCTACTTGAGTTATGAGATATTTGCCTAGTCATCTTTCTACTTAGCATGTTCACACTATGGACCACTTGTACAATTATGTATGTTGTAATGGCTGTTATTTTTGTAGTTTATTATAGTAGTGGAGAAGAAGAAGAATAAGAAACACTAGGGTTTTCAACATCCTATATTGTGTGCATTCTTTGTGTCTCATGTGTCTTGCAAGAGCTTAAGATCCCCCTCTCTCCCCCCATCATTTCATGGTATCAAAGCGGGATTTAGGTAAGGAGCTATGAACCACAAGCACAATAGTATGTGAGAAAGCCCTATTGTGGAGATCTCTCTCATACAATCTCCAATTGACAAGCTATCTTTACAAGCTTGTAGTGCTAAAGGGAGTGTGAGAGACCTTTGGTCTAAGCTTGTGTAGTTAGATTCAGGTTTCGAGCACATTTCAAACTTTGTTCAAAAATTAGTGGCTATTCATGTGTGAATCTGGTAAGGTACAAAAACTCTACAAACGTCATCATTTTCACAAATAGGCGTTGGGTGTGGCGAATAGTATTTGGATACTATTAGACATTACAGGTGTTGGTCATTGTATGCTTACGTATTGAGTTTAATACATGTGATAGTTTACTTGAATTAGTAGGTTGCATAATGTTTGAGGGATTTAATCAGATTTTTAGTAACAAGATTGAAAAGAATAACTTCCATGCTTGGAAGTTCAGAGATTGATCAATTTTCTTATGGGCAAAGGTTATTAGGACTACATCGAAGGAGATAATGCTAATGCTTTAGAGTTACTTGAGGAAAATGCCACGCCATAGCAAGCCAAAGCATTTAAGAAACAAAACTAGAGTGTTCCAAAAGTTATGTATTGGATTTTCGTCAGTGTTTTAGACAATATGATTGGGCATATACAAGATGTAGACAATCCTATAGAAGCATGGAATAACCTGGTCAAAATGTTTGGTACAAATACAAAAGCTAGAAAATTGTAGTTGAAGTCTAAGTTAAACAATGCCAATGTATGATTGGGCATATACAAGATGTAGAAAATCCTATATAAGCATGGAATAACATGGTCAAAATGTTTGGTACAAATACAGAAGCTAAAAAGTTGTAGTTGAAATTTGAGTTAAACAATGCCAAGTGTAGCAATGTGTCTATTAATGACCATGCATTGAAGATTAAGAGAACTGTTGAAGCTCTTAAGTCTACTGAAGTGTAGGTTGATAATCATGATATAGTGGTTGCATGTTTGGGTGGCTTGGGCAAGGAGTACAAGCAATTCTAAACCTCCTTCAACACAAGAGACACCATCCCTGATTTTGCAGACCTAATATCTATGTTGATATTAAAAGAGAAAAACTTGGGTATTGTTGCATCTTTGTCACAAGTAAGAACAATTCAAAATAGGTGCTCTACTTTAACACAAGTAGAGGTAGAGGTTGTGGTGGTAGAGGCCATGGTGGTGGATGTTATGGGCAAAATCATAATCTCATGACTCACACGAGTAGTCATATACATGTGGTAGAGGCTAGTTAGGGGAGCCATAGAGAATGTGGCAGAGAGAATGCACATTATGATGATAATAGAGAATGCTATAATTGTGGTCAGAAAGGTCATATTTCATTTGATTGTCCAACAAAGAGGAGAGATGGAAATAATGGAAATGGGAGAAGACATCATAATTATTCATCAAATAATAGGCCCTTGGATCATCAACTTAAGGTGATCGAGCTCAACTAGGATCTAAAAAGAGGGGTTTAAGTTTGGAGGTGATGGAGAAAGAACTATTCAAGAGATTGGAAGAAGCCATTAGAAAAGAAGGATAAGCAGGTGTTGTTCAAGTTGAACCTACAATAGTTGAAGCCCACCAAAATTAGGGCTTCAAATTGTAGATTGTGAAGAGAAAACTTAGGGGGGTTGAGAAAACAAATAGTACTTAACCCTTTTAGGATGTTGATGTGGTCCATGAGCATCACATTATAGCAATTCCTGAGGTGATTAGGATACCAACTCCTTCCCAAAGTATACTATGGAAGTGAATCCACCCCTTGAGGACTTTAAACTAAAGAAAGGTTTGGAAAATATGGATACTGGGATTAATGATAGCATTGTGTCAGATGTAGAAGTGTATGGTAACTCAAGCTTAATTGATCCATCTAATTTGAATAATGAAACATGTGCATAGGAACATGTAGATGGTCAATATGAAACTAGTGTAGTTAGAATCTTGAAAGTCCCCTAAGCAACACCTTTATCTTTTGGAGATAATTCAAATTTACTACTTGTGAGAATGTGACTTCTCTTAAGGTGAAAACATTCAATAAGAATGAAGGACATGAGGGAAGTCTCCATTTTTTGTGAATATCCTCACACATCTAATGGAGAAACTAAATTGTTTATAGGTGCAAAAATCCATGAGAACATTAGGTTTGAAGATTTCTCCCATGTTGAGGAGTTATTCCACTCTCTTGAAGGGTATGTACTTGCTAAAGAGGCTATTTTTCTTGTTTCACAAAAGCAAAATTAGCAAATGGATTAGTTTGTAGCTATAGATTTAGAGATGTATGAAACTTATGATGCTATCAATAAAAGTGATGAACTTAATGTGTAGTTGGAAATAGGTTAAGGATATACACACAGGCATAATTGACTAATAGAAGCATAATAACTATTTGACTACCTAGCAGTTTACTATACACATTCATGGAATGCATCCAGTTGATGGGTATATCAAACATGGCCTTTAGAGGGATGCTCATGTGTGTTGCAAACAAATGCATCCTTCTATGGTAATTCTAGACCTTTGCTCACCTTTAGATGATGAATATAATGAGAGATATGAGCATTTTAATGTCTAAAATGACAAATTTTATCCATAATTAGGGATAATTAAGAATATTAATGGGATATTAAAGTAACATATTGAAAAAGAATTTAATTACAATTAGAGGGAGCTATTTATGAAATTTCAACCATTTTGGAGCTCTAAGTATAAAGATACATAAATTTTAATGGTGAAAATGGTAGTTTTTAGGTATTTGTAATAATGAGTGATTAGCATTAAGAGGAAATAATAGCATTCATGTATGATAATTTGCATGTAACAATTACTAATTATAAGGAAGCTATGGTGAGGAGTATTTTTATTTTTATTCTTCATACTAATTATTACAAAAATTTTGATTTTTAATAGAATCAAAGAAAGTTAATAATTAAAGATAGAGAGGGACTTTGCTAAAAGTATAAAAAGATGTTATGGTTTATTTTATGGTCAAAATGTGTTGATACAATTTCATGGTTATTGGAATTTATTTAAGGGTACTTTGTTTGTAAAATGAAGTTCATGATAAAAACAGTAATTAGTGAATATTAGCAGTTATGTCAAAGTGGTAATGGGAGTTAAATGTATATTAAGGGTTTTAAGCTAAATTATTTCTTTGATATAATTATTGAAGGAATTGGGTTTAATATGTTAGTAGTTTTAGTTCAAAATGTGGACTAGATAATGGAACTTAATGGGTTAAAAGTGACCTAAATGAAAGTATTGGATTATATTATTAAGGTTAGACTACATATAAGAAGTATTTTTATATAGTTAATTTGGAGTTAGTAGCATATCATTAGATCACATTTAGTTCTTAATTAACACAATGGCTTCCCACAGTCATTTTGCATGTTTATTTGGGAGGTTCTTAGTAGGGGGCCGTAAATTTTTGTTTGTTTACTAGGAGAGACAAGCGTGTTAATTAAGGAGAAGAAAGGATAGTCTAGGATATTTTAATTGAATTAAATATAAGGAAAAATAAAATTAATTATTAAGGATGAAGAAGTAACAATAAAAAGGAATCGAAAAAAAGGAGAGATCTACAAGATCTTTCGACTATTTAAACTAAAATTCTTCGAAAGCTCAATATCCGCGAAAGGGAATATATAATAAACCACCACAAGAATGGTAGGAGTAACATATGAGGAGGCTTCCCTGAGAGATGGGGAGAAGCTACAGAGCCTAGGGTTAGAATCCTACACCCATTTGGCCTACTAATCAAACTTTAGTTACTACAAGACTTGGTGAAAGAGTTTCTAAATATACTAGTCACAAAGTTTAAAGAATTAACATTCTCAAGAGCTATTACAATGTAGCTTTCCTATGAGGCTTCTTTCTTGAATTGCCACAAGAGATGTTTAATGCATTATCATAAATAAAGCTAGGGACATTGAAGTGGTGGACATGGGTAAGTATTTTGGGCCCCAATAGTGGATTGATGTTGAAGAGTTGTGCACTTGGAATTAGATGTTCTAAGATGAAGCAAAAGGGATTGTTCAATTAGTATCACACTTTAAATTGTAGATGAAATCCAAGTTCTATTAGTGTGCAAAACCATTTCAATTGGTTTTCTAGGGAAGCATACAAGTCTTTTAAAAGAATAAATTGGGCCCATGTATCTTCATGGGTGGCAATATCTAAAGAAGTGAGATTAACATTTGACACAAAGAATGGAAGGGAAGTAGTTGAAATATTGGGCTTAGTAGAGAAGCTAGGCAATGATGTACTATATGGAGTGGAAGATAAGGAGCTACGTGAAATTCTTGTGAAGTTGAGTTTGCATAAATAGGTGTAAAATATTACACGGCGCAGCGAACAGAATTTGAGAAAGAGATAGAGAGTACACAACAGATAAGAGGAGAATTAGTAAATTCTTTAACTTCAAACAACTGATACAAAGATGGCTCTGTCCACCCGTGCGCTTCCACTGTGTGAAGCTTAGATGGCGATCTAGACAGAAGATAGGTGAAGAGCTTAAGGCTAGCTGGAACAACAACTCTGACTGGGTGAAAGATGAGTGAGAGATGGCTACGAAGGGGTTTAGCTTTTATAGCCCGCGAAGGTCGTTAGGTCGGCCTGCTAACCGACCTACCATATGAGCCTCCACTAGTTGGACATGGAATATTCCAGGGAATATTCCCTTTACCATCGGGCCGGGGGCGCTGCCCCCGGACCCCCACCAGGGGGACAATTGGGCCCCCAGCTAGGGGCCGCTTCCGCGGTCCCCGGACCCCACAATAGGGGCCCCTTTTAACTCCCTTACACTGCAACTCGATGCAATGCGCCTCGAGTTGCTACCAACTTAACCACTCTATCTAACCCAAAGATAAGACCCACAACAGTCACCTTTTTGCCATCCGGTCACATAGACCTCATCTGATATACAAGTTAGGACTCAACCAATGTCCGGGCTCACATTTGGCTTCTCCTCATAATGGGGGCCTTACAACTTTGAGCACCATGGATCATTGGTAGCACCTGATGAGGGTGGGGCATTGATCATACCTAACACCCCCCCTCAATGTCCACCCATAGGTGAACTATCTCCTCGGCCCAATGCCAAGTCTCTGAAGATGAACTTGAAGCAAATCCTTCGTAAGTGCTTTGGTGAAGATATCTGCTCCATTCTCCTCTGTTGGATAGTAGACCAATTCCACTATCCCATCCTCCATCAAATCACGCACATAGTGATACTGGATCTCTATATGTTTGGTGCATGCATGAAACACTGGATTTTTGGCAATGGCGATGCAACTCTGATTGTCACATCTCAGCATAGTTGGTTTTTCATCCTGCACTCCCATATGCCATAGAATCCTTCTCAACCATACGGCCTCACATGCAGCAAAACAAGCTGCCTTGTACTCTGCTTCGGTAGAAGACAATGCCACTGTTGGTTGCTTCTTACTAATCCAAGAGAAAATTCCTGAATCCAAAGAGAAACAATAACCAGAAACTGACTTCTTGGAATCAATGTCTCCTGCCCAATCTGAGTCACAGTTCCCCACAAGAGAAGTTCCGAAACTGTATGTGATACCATAGTCAAGAGTTTTCTTCAAGTATCTGAGCACCCGCATCCCAGCCTTCCAATGACTCTCATGAAGTTTGTTTGAGAACCTGCTCAAAACACCAACAGCAAAATTGATATCTGGTCTGGTGTTACACAAGTAGATCAGACTGCCGACCAACCTCCTATACCTCCCAATGTCTGCTAGTGCTGATGTATCCTCGACGGATAACTTTGCATTCACCTCCATAGGTGTAGCTATCTCCTTGCACTCGGTCATGCCAAATGCCTTCAAGATCTCCCATGCATACTTCTTCTGAGAGATGAAGATCTTTCCTGGCTCTTGCCAGACTTCAATCCCCAAACAATAGTGCAGCAAGCCCAAGTCTATCATTTCAAACTCAGAACTCAAAGCCTTTCAAGTTTGGTTGATCATATCTTCATAGTCACCTGTAATAAGAAGGTCGTCCACATATATGACAATCACTACAGACTTTTTACCATCCCTGTAAACATACAAGTTAGTATCTGAGGCACATCTTTTGAAGTTTAGGTTTAAAAAGAACCTATCTATCCGCTGGTACCATGCTCTGGGGGCTTGTTTCAGCCCATACAATGCCTTCTTCAGTTTACACACTTTGTTCTCAGAATGGGGGGCCTCAAACCTTGGTGGCTGAGCCACGTACACCTCCTCCTTGAGGTCACCATTTAAGAATGCTGACTTAACATCCATTTGGTACACTGGCCACTTCTTGTGGGTAGCCATTGCAAGTACCGTGCGAATAGTGGTCATTCTGACAGTTGGGGCAAATGACTCTTGAAAATCAAACCCTTCAACTTGTGAAAATCCTTGGGCAACCAGTCTAGCTTTGTACTTTTCTAAGGTACCATCAGCCTTGTACTTTACCTTCCAGATCCACTTGGTGCCAATAATCTTCCACTTTGCTGGTCGATCCACTAGCTCCCAAGTGTCATTCTTCATTATGATGTCATACTCTGCCTGCATAGCAGCCTTCCATGATGGATCTGCAAGTGCTTCTTCTAAGTTAGTTGGCTCCTTTACTTCTCTCATAATCTCAACCATCAAGGCCATATTGACTATGTGAGCAGAAGCCCTCCTTTGCTCCTCTATTCTCTGAGACCTCCTTGGTCCATCTGCCTTCTCCTCAACAGATGCAGACATAGGATTATTGTGGTCATAGAGCTGCTTCACCTAGCACGGCAATGGCTTTTCTGGTGGGGTGATGTCAGGTTGGTGAACTTTTTCCTCATCATCTGAAGATGATGCTTCCTCCTCCTTAAGGATAGGGAAAGCTCTCGGGACAGGTTCATAGTGGACTACTTCTTCGCTTGATGATAAAGTGGAAGAACTTTCCTTCTCCTTCTCCATTGTATGCGGCTCCTCCTTGAATACCACATCATGGCTCGCGATGATCTTCTTTGCCTCTTGGTCATATAATTTGTAAGCCTTCTGCTCATCACTATAACCCAAGAAGATACATTTTCTGCTTTTTGGTTGTAACTTGTTTCTCTTCTCATCTGGAACATGTGCATAACATTCACATCCAAAAATTCTGAAATGTGAGACAGATGGTTTCTTACCAGTGTAAGCCTCATGAGGTGTTTTTCCCTTGAGAGCCTTTGTATAGCTCCGATTTAGAATGTAGACTGCAGTATTAACAGCTTCAGCCCAAAAATGGTTAGGCAATCCCTTACCCTTTAGCATGCATCTTGCCATCTCCACAATGGTGCGATTCCTGCGTTCCACAACACCGTTCTGCTGAGGTGAGTGAGGTATCGTCAATTGACGCTTGATCCCTTTGCTCTTGCAAAAGCCTTCAAACTCCTTTGAGTTGAACTCACCACCACCATTTGTTCTAAATTTCTTCACACTTTTCCGTGTTTCATTCTCAACAAGTATTTGCCATTCTTTAAACTTACCAAAAGCTTGAGCCTTATCACGAAGGAAGTACACCCACATCTTCCTACTGTAGTCGTCGACAATCAACATAAAATAAGAAGACCCCCCCAAGGCATGTATAGGCATCTTACCACACAAGTCAGCATGCACTAAGTCTAGAGGAGCATGTGCTCTATTCTTGCTTTCTTGTGGAAATGCCTTTCTCTGTTGCTTGCCCATCATACAAGCTTCACATGGTTCCTGTCAAGATTGTGGGAGAGAAGGAAGGAGTCTCACTTGTAGCCTTCTTGCTTGCACAATGGGGGAATACACACAAGGGTGGAGGCTGAAAACAGTTTTCCTCTTCTTAGTTGTGGAAGCCAAAAGAACTCAAGTACAAGGAAATAGAAGAACCCTATATATGGGTCTCAAACCAAACTCAACTAACTAAGGTGACATACTAACTGAGCCATGAACTAGAGTAGATAAGGATAGCTATCATGTAGCTATTATTCTCGGGCGGTGTACCAACCGCATCTGCAACTGACAAGTCGGTGACATAAATACACAACGGTCACCCTGGCGTATCACGAGTGGAGCTCGATATCTCAACACTCCCCCTCGAGCTCAATCCCAATTCCTACACACCAAACATGTCTCTGAACTTGCGCAACTTCTCTGCGCCCAATGCCTTCGTGAATATGTCAGCTACCTGATCCTCGTGCTGACATAAACTAGATCAATAAGACCTAGTAAAACCCTCTCCCGCACATAGTGATAATGCACCTCAATGTGTTTTGTTTTAGCATGATAGACTGGGTTATTTACCAAGTGTATACTACTCATGTTGTCACAATAAATGACAACTGGCCCATCTATAGGCTGATGCATATCATAAAGTAGCTTATGCAACCAAGCTACCTCACATGCAGCCATTGCTGCACCCCTGTATTACTCAACCTCTGTGCTGGACAAGGCAATTGTAGGCTGTTTTTTGCTGCTCTAAGTGACTGCAGCACTCCCAAAAGAGAACACATATCCACTGGTAGATCGTCTATTAGAAATGCTACCAGCCCAATCAGCATCAGTGTATCCATGCAACTGTATCTAAACCCTAGCCTCATAAAATAGTCCATACTGCAATGTGGACTTCACATACCTGAGTATGCGTCTAGCCGCATCCAAATGCGGTTTCCTTGGAGCCTACATAAATTGACTTACCAATCCAACAGCATAGCTCAAATCTGGCCTGGTAATAGTCATATAAATCAAGCTTCCTACTATGCGTCTGTACATAGTAGGGTCTTCTAGAAGCTCACTTGCATCTGCGCTTAGCTTCACATTCTGCTCCAAAGGAACTGAAATAGGCTTACAGCTTGTCATCCCATATTTGGACAGCATGTCCAATCCATACTGCCTCTGCAAGAGCTGTATCCCACTTGGTGATCTAATCACCTCAATGCCCAAGAAATAACGTAGCTCTCCCAAATCCTTCATCTTAAACTTCTGCTCCAATAGCATTTTCACATGAAGGATATCTTCATCACTGCCACCTGTCATAATCAAATCATCAACATAAATGACAAGTAGCATAATACCTTTCTCTGTTTTTCTCACATAAAGTGAGAAATCTGCCTTGGAAATCTGAAAGCCAATAGTGACAAGATACTGTCCTATCTTGTCAGACCATGCTCTAGGTGCTTGCTTCAAGCCATACAAGGCTTTCTTCAACCTGCAAACAAACTCAGGATGAACAGCATGCACATAACCTGGTGGCTGCTCCATATAGACCTCTTTTTGCAAATCACCATGCAAGAAGGCATTCTTTACATCCATCTGATGTAAAGACCATCCCTTTGATGTAGCCATAGCAATGACTGCTCTTACGGTTGCCATCCTTGCAACCGGACTGAATGTTTCTTCATAGTCAATGCCATATATTTGTGCATACCCCTTGACTACTAATCTTGCCTTGTATCTATTCACAGAACCATCTGCATTGTGCTTCACCTTATAAACCCACTTACAACTAATTGCATTCTTACCTTTAGGCAAAGGTACCAATTTCCATGTAGAATTTGCTTCCAAGGCATCCATTTCTTCATCCATGTCTTTCTCCCATTTTTCTTTTCCCATGGCTTGCTCAAAAGAAGTGGGTTCTGGTTCCTGTATCACTTTGACCATATATGCATAGTGAATGGCTGTAAATCCATCATATTTCAGCCTATCCACAGGATATCTAGCTCTCGTAGACCTGCGCAAAATAGGTTCACTCCCAAGTGCTCTCAAAACATCCCTGGTCTTCCTTACTCCAGGTGTAACAATAGAAGGAATACCCAACTCATCATCAACGCTCTGTTTTGAGCCACTGGATTCACCATCCACATAAGAGTGATCTGCATTCACATCAAACATGGGCTGATCAACCTTCTCTTTTCCTTTTCGTGATACCTGCATACCACTATCTGCATTGCTTTGAGAAGATTCTCATGATCTCAATCTTCCTGTCCATGGCGAAGAATGTGAACCACTGCTAGAGGACGCTCCAGGTCCACTAATATTTTGTGACTGCTACTATGAATTCTGCGCAGCATTACCATTTTGTGCATCTACATCATCAATCACATTTACTAGTTTATACCAGCTACTCATCTCATCAAAAACAACATCTCTGCTCACTGTAAACTTACGAGTAGAAGGGTTATAGCATCTATACCCTTTTTGCTGCAGAGAGTAACCAATAAAGATGCACTTCTCAGCTTTTGGATCCAACTTGGATCTCAACTCATCTGGCACATATACATAGGCAATGCAACCAAAAATTTTCAAATGAGAAATATCTGGTTTCCTACCAGTATACCTCTCCTCTGGAGTCATCCCATGTATTGCTGCAGTGGGAGTCCTGTTCATTATATAGACTGCTGTAGCAACTTCTTCAGCCCAGTAAAAATCTGGCAAGCCTTTTTTGTTGAGCATGGCACGAGATACCTCTCCAATATGCGTGTTTTTCCTTTCTGCAATTCCATTTTGTTGTGGGGTATGACTGCATGAATATTGCTGCTTTATGCCATGCTCCTGCAGGAACCTTGCAAACTCATTTGAGAGGTACTCTCCCCCTCCATCTGACCTTAGGCATTTTATTTGCAGGCATGTTTCTTTTTCAACCATAGTTTTAAGAGTTTTGAAATGCCCAAAAACTTCACTTTTCTTTTTCATAAAATGCACCCAAACTTTTCTGCTATAGTCATCAATAAAAGTTACAAAATAATGACAACCTCCAAGAGATGAAGCTTTAGTAGTCCACACATCAGAGTGGATTAATTCCAATGGCTTCTCACTCTCTTGAACATGTCTAAGAAATGGTTTCCTTGCCTGTTTTCCAAATTGATAGGCTTCACATACCTTATGCATTTTTGCAACCTTGAATTTAGGCAATCCTGCAACAATATTTTGGGCCTACATTGATTTAAGTCGCTGTACATTAACATGACCAATGCGTTTATGCTAGATATCAATATCTGCAACTACACCGGTCCCATGTGCAAACATTGCTGCACTCAATTCAGGCATGTCTGCATCCAATGTAAACATTCTGCCCTTCTTCTTTCCTTTTGCTATCAAGCGACCTTTATTTTTCATATCCTCAACAAAGCATCCATGAGGATTAAATCTGACCTACAAGCCCTGCTCAACCATTTGACCAACAGAAACCAGATTCTTGGTGATATTCGGGATGTGAAATACATCGGACAGGTATTTCTTTTTCCCATCCTGCATAGACAAGGGAATTTTTCCAATCTGCACAATAGGATGTGCAGTATCATCACCAGTCTCCACAAATCCTGGTTTTTCCATTTTTCTTGCATCCTCCATCCATTCTGCATGACCTGTCATGTGGTTTGATGCACCTGATTCAACATACCACACTTCGTTGCTTTCTTCTGCACTTGTCACAGAATTGTTCATGTGTTGCACCATAAACAAATGTTCATTTCTGTCATCACCCTGTCTACTAGAAGATGCATAATTTCCTTGTTGCAGTTTTCCATTCATGATGTCATTCTGCTTTTTATAGCAGTCTTTAGCCATATGACCCATTTTACCACAATAGTAGCATTCAACATTACTGTTTGCATTTTGGCCTCTTTGCCATCCACCACGACCTCTTTGGCTCCCTCTGCCTCTAGAGTTACCACGTCCTTCTCCATAGGATTGGTTTTCTTGAGTTTGCTGCATATTCTGATTTCTACCATGGCCTCCAAATTGGCCTCCTCTACCTCTGCCTCTGCCTCTACCTCTTCCAGCATTTGAGTAGAAGACAACTTCTTTTGAAGTTCCTCCTGAAGAAGATGCACCACCATTTCTCTGCTCCTCAGAAATTAGAAGAGCAATCAACTCCTCAAAATCAGGAAATCTTTCACGAACTGAAATGGATGTCCGAAACTGTGCATAATCATTTCCTAGACCATTCAAGGTCACGGAAACTAAATCATCATCTTCCACTGGTGACCCAATGGAAGCAAGTGCATCTGCGATCTTCTTCACCTTCATGTGGTAGTCATTGATGCTCATATTTTCTCTTTGCACATTGTGCAACTCTTGCTTGAGCTGCATTTTCCTCGCTTGCGTATTTGTGCTATACATTTTTGACAGAGTCTCCCATGCCTCCTTTGACGTACTTGCATCCTAAATATGCACAATCATAGAGTCTGAAATGCTGATAGACAGTCAGTACATAACTTTCCTGGCTCTCTCATGCCATGCTTTAAATGCCTGCATTTGCTGTTGATTGGGAACATCAGGAAGAACTGGTTCTTCTTCATTTCCTGCAACAAATTCCCAATATCCTTTTCCCATAAGGAAATTCTTCATTCTAAACTTCCATGCTTGGAAGTTGTTCTTGTCAAGCTTTTCAGTGACAATCTGTGAAAGAGAATCAGACGCCATTACAGAACACTGCAAAAAATTCTATCACTGCAAAGAACACAACTTCAGCCTCACAAGGGCAAATCTGCAAAACTGACGAAAGTGGTATTTAACCACACAGTCACTTCCTAGTGACGATTTTGTATCAACAGGCAACAAGGGTGATTTTGTAACTCCCAGTGTCTCTGCACACAGGCATATGATGCAATTTCTACAGTAACTTTTCACCGACCTGTAGAACAGTGGTCGCACAGCATAAAACTGGGCCTTTTCTTGAGTGCGTGCGAAAACTTCCGCCTCCAAAACAGGCCTCGAAATGGCCTCAAATAAAAAAAACAGGGTCACCAAGGGCTAAAGCCCTTACCCGCAGCATATACTGCCCTCTTGCTTCACCACGAAGGGCGTCTCAACCAGAGACAATGCACTCTTGCAATTTTCGGCTATGCTACCTACAGAGATCTTCTCCCAAAATAGAAAATGAAAGCAACACTGCTCCTCTTACCAGAACACCGTGAGCTTGGCTTGCTTTCTTGAGCTCCTTACCAAGAACAAGGCTCTGATACCATGTCAAGATTGTGGGAGAGAAGGAAGGAGTCTCACTTGTAGCTTTCTTGCTTGCACAATGGGGGAATACACACAAGGGTGGAGGCTGAAAACAATTTTCCTCTTCTTAGTTGTGGAAGCCAAAAGAACTCAAGTACAAGGAAATAGAAGAACCCTATATATGGGTCTCAAACCAAACTCAACTAACTAAGGTGGCATACTAACTGAGCCACAAACTAGAGTAGATAAGGATAGCTATCATGTAGCTATTATTCATGGGCGGTGTACCAACCGCATCTGCAACTGACAAGTCGGTGACATAAATACACAACGGTCACCCTGACGTATCATGAGTGGAGCTCGATACCTCAACAGTTCCTTCAATTCAGTTATTGTAGGTAGGTGAGCAACCATACCTTGCTTTTGCATATCCTTCAATACTGCAAACCTGATGTGTCCAAACTTTTCATGCCAAAGCTTACTTGTGCCCACTCCAGCGGTGGCTATAAGAGCATTTAGCTCATATAGGTTGTTCCTTCTTTCTCCTTTGCCAACAATTATGCCAGCACTATCAATAATTTCTACACCTATCTTCTTGAACCTCACTTCATGACCAAGATTAGTTATGGCAGCAAATTGATAAGAGATTTCTCCTGATTTCGAGAACAAACAACACATTTGAAAGCTTTTTGACTTCACCATTTGCAGCAACAAAAGAAATAGTAGCCGTGCTCGCAGCAGGGCATTTAGCATCATTTCCAACCGTCACAGTGATGGATTCTTGTAGAGGCTGCATAGAACTGTATAGACCTTTCTTGTTGGTCATGTGATGGGAGGCCCCACTATCCAACATCCATGAGTCAGTGGTAGATTCTTCTTGTGCCGAGGAGCACACTTCCTCAATGGTCGCCATGAATAATTCCAACTCCGCTTCAGCCGTATTGGCTATCTCTTTCCCTTTACTTTTAAGGGTACCATTCTTTTCGTTTGCCTTCTTGACACGGCAATCTGCAATTGCATGTCCTTTCTTCTTGCAGTAGAAGCACTCTCCTTGAAACTTCTTCTTGTCGCCCTTCTTCTTTTTGTCACCATCATTTTTGGTGGAGCAAACACCTTTGCCTTTTGCATTGGCAGAGAATGCAACATCTCCATTGTTGCTTCCTTCTCGGGCTTTCAGCCTCAACTCCTCCTCCATTAATAATGCACAAAACTCCTCAAAAGTTAAAGCTTGAGGTCTCACCTGAGTATTAAGGGCAGTTACTACTCCATCAAACTTTTGTGGACAAATCCAAAGACACCTCTGAGCTAGCTCTTCGCTAGTCTTTTGTATCCCAACGCCAGCCATCTGGTCTCGTAGATTCTTAATCCGAGTGATGAATGCTTCAACCGTCTCTCCTTCAGCAAACTTCTCCGCTGCTAGTTGATTCTCCAAGTTTTGAATCCTTGTTTGGTTTCGTGTTTCATACTGACTCCTTAGTACATTCCAAGCCTCTAACGCTTTGGTTGTATGCTGAATCAGAGTCAAAACACTGTCAGAACAGCTTGTAACTAAGGCACACAATGCACCTGCATTCCTTCATTTCCAAGCTCGTAGAAGATCTGCATTCGGAGGAATCATCACACTAGGATTTGATGGGTCAGGGGTAGGCTTGGTTCTACATCAGTCCCCAACACAGTCTCCAGAAGCTCATAAGAATCAAGGATAGTTGCAATTTTGAACTTCCACAAGGTGTAGTTTGTACCATCTAACTTGCCTTCGCTGAAGGTTGGTGGACGAATCCTCAGTGTTTGAATAGCCGGTACAGCAACACCACCTCCTGCACCGCTTCCGGAAGTCGACATAGTTTCTCTTTGCTATTGAAGCCTTTGCCTCTTGCACGCTCTCCGATCTCTAGAGCCCCCTGGGCTCTGATACCATGTAAAATATTACACGGTGCAGCGAACAGAATCTGAGAAAGAGATAGAGAGTACACAATAGATAAGAGGAGAATCAGTTAATTCTTTAACTTCAAACAACTGATACAAAGATGGCTGTGTCCACTCGTGCGCTTCCACTGTGTGAAGCTTAGATGGCGATCTAGATAGAAGATAGGTGAAGAGCTTAAGGCTAGCTGGAACAACAACTCTGACTGGGTGAAAGATGAGTGAGAGATGGCTGCGAAGGGGTTTAGCTTTTATAGCCCGCGAAGGTCGTTAGGTCGACCTACCATATGAGCCTCCACTAGTCGGACAGGGAATATTCCAGGGAATATTCCCTTTACCATCGGGCCGGGGGCGCTGCCCCTGGACCCCACAATAGGGGCCCCTTTTAACTCCCTTACACCGCAACTTGATGCAATGCGCCTCGAGTTGCTATCAGCTTAACCACTCCATCTAACCCAAAGATTAGACCCACAACAATCACCTTTTTGCCATCCGGTCACATAGACCTCATCTGATATACAAGTCCGGACTCAACCAATGTCCGGGCTCACATTTGGCTTCTCCTCATAATGGGGGCCTTACAACTTTGAGCACCATGGATCATTGGTAGCACCTAATGAGGGTGGGGCATTGATCATATCTAACAATAGGGGCTTCTCCTAATAGAGGATGATCCAAGATGTGTAAGAGATGGAGAGAGCGGCTAGGTATGATAATGAATGAGCAAAAGCCAGAAACTTGCACGGATGAAAGAGTAAGAAGAAGATTGGAACAACAAGCTGAGCGAATAGTGGAGGAATTAGTGAGATTTAAACTTGGAGCTGCAAAACACTTTGTAAGGTGGTTTGGACATGCCATTGGAGACTAGAAAAGTTACTAGAGAGATGTCCTCCTTAGAGAGACTAAGTCCTCAAATTATGATTGGAAGAGACAAGTAGGGAGCTTTGAGGGAATGCGTGGAACTAGTAAGTGTAGCTTGAAGGAGTCAACTATGACTGAAGTGATAGAGGAATATATGAAGGTAGAGGATCTATTGGTTCCAATGATATTTCTATGGAGACTGTAAGACATAGGACACACAAAGACTCCACTAGTCATACCACAAATAATAATAATATAGAAAGTTTTTCAGAGTATTGGGGCCTTACAGATTATTTGTTGATCCAAAGAGCGAGTCTCAATCTTTGAAGATCTAGAGGAAGTACTAAGAGTGTTATATATGGCTGTGAGAGCACTTGTATGACTTAAAGATTTCACATAATATTTTGGTCACAGGGATTACAACCCAAATATGTATGTCCAATGGTTTGGAGAAACATGCATAGCAAATAAGATTATTGATGATAATTAGAAACTTCATATATTCCCAACAACATTGAAAGAAGAAGCAACCTTGTGGTATGGAAACCTTCCCGTTGCCACAAGGGTGACTTATGTAGTGTTAAGAGAGGCATTCTTAACTAAGTTTAGGTTATAAGAATTTTAGGGCCATTTAGGTTTAGATTTTTATTATCTAGCGAAGAACCCAAGAGAAATTGTGGAATGTTACAAAAAAATGGAGGCATTGATTAGGAAAATGGGAGAGAATGCCCTCTTTGAGAATATGCAAAAGTGGAAATTTATTGAGGGATTACAAGAAACTATTAGGGAACATTTGAGACTTAAGTGGCTAGTTAATTTGGTTGATGCAAAGATATAAGCACAATGGCGGAAGGAAATGCAATTAGGATAGTTGAGGAGGAAGGGGCTATACCCTAGAGTAGTACCCTCAAGTATGTCCTCATCCATGGCAACTAATACACCATATGTAAGAGATCTAGTAGCTCCCCAACCTCCCTATATGACAAGTGCAAGTATGGCACCATCACTTGCCATACTCAGGGTTAAACCCATATTTGGTATCCCCAATAAGAAATAGATCCTAGTTGAAGTAAGCCCTAATGTGAATGGAGCTTATAATGTTAGCCAACCTACTAGTGAAAACTTAGAATCAGGTCAAAGGAATCCCACCCTACAAAGGTCTAACACCTAGTGTGGGAAATGCCATTGTTTTACTCATGTAGCAACAACAGAATGCCCCACATTGAATAGAGTGGTACTTGACCAACCAAGGAAATTTTTTTGTGGGTATTCAAAAATGTTCTTCCATTGCTATCTTGTGTTATGTTACAATGATAGATTGGGAAGAGAAATGAGGAGATGAGCTCAGTTATAGCAATGAAGGAGTGGGGACAACTCAATGTAATGTGACTTATTCATTAGATGCAATGGAGGATACAATTTTATGTATGAGCTAGTAGATGACAATGATCTCATTCAACCGTTGTTGAATGAAATCACTCAACTCCAAATAGATAAAGCTATTGCAAAGCACGAAGCATTAAATAATTAGAAGTTAATTGAATCTTTCCAATTGTACTATAGTGAGGAGATGTCTTGTTTAGAAGATATAGTGAGTCAAACTGAGACCTTTGCTAATAAAATATTACAAGAGAAGCAAAATATAGCACAAGTACAATTTTAAATATTGGAACAACTAGCTTTTAGGAATGCAACAATTAGTATTTTACAAGCAGGAGCAAGTTTAACATCTATCAACTTTTTGTCTTCAAGAAGATGGAAAATTATAGTTCCTACCCATAAGGGGTGGGGCTACAAATGCCCCTTAGATCTATCATCAACTATGTTGGATAAATCAACCCAGCGGGGGAGTGCATTTGAGATCTAGAATGGGAAATTTATTCCTATAATTTAGTGATGAGCATGCCAAGAAAAATGTTTTACCACATGTTGCTAAGAAAATGATGGATTTTACACTTTACAGTGATGGAGTAAAACCATAGCTCTCGTGACATGAGCTAGTGTGTCCAAAAAATTTCAAAAATATTAAATGAGTTATTAATCATTTATGTTGCTACAAGGAGAGGAAAATGAAAACCTTCATTCATTTATACTCAAGATAAAGCATAAGAGATGGAAGTGGACTTCTCATGATTAGCAATCCCTTGAGGGTCATGACCAGATTTTGCATCATTATCACAATGACCTGCATGACTATAGCAAGAATAAGAACAAATATAAATCACATTGTTTAAAGGACTCACAAAATTCAATGGTAGTGGCATGATATGTTAGATCTTTATATGGTTTTTGAGATCACAAAGCTTTCTCAACCAAAAGGGTTTTCCAATGCATTGATTGTATATTAAACATCTTGTAAGCCTCCATCTCAAGATCTACATTTTGACATTAATAATGGAAAACCTATAGACTTGAGCAATTGATTATGTCATGTGCCCATGACAAAATCTATTGATGTACTGGTTATTAAGCCTAATAGAGTTCACACAACTTATGTGTAGAATCTCAAAATTGAGATGACACATTTGAAGTGGCACTTAACACGTTTTTATTATTAGGAAGTCAATTACAAAGCATTGCTTTGGCACATATATGTGGACTATCATACATTGAATAAGCATGCTCGTAAATATTATTTTCCTTTGTTGTTCTCAGATCAACTGTTAGATCAAGTGCCAGGACATCAATTATATTATTTTATAAAAGGATTTAGTGGCTATAATCAAATCCTAAATTAATACAAATGATAAGACCAAAACTATTTTCACAACAAACTGGGTGACCTTTGCCTACAAGGTAATGCCATTTGGTTTATATAATGCACCAACTACTTTTCGAAGAGCGATGTATTGGGGGAAAATGCACATGTGCCCATGCCACTCTATATTTACTTCACACATAGTGATCGCACATATATACACTACAGTAGGTGGTAGGACCCATCAATGTCACTTTATTATTTATTCTTTCCATGACTATTGAATAAGGGGAGGCCAATCATACATTGTGACTGTTGGAGTTTCCACATATGGTGTCTCTCTCTCTCTCTTACTCTTTTGCTCCATTTGCCGTGCCATAGATATTAATTTGCTCTTACTTTTTCTTGTGTGCTTTGACTTAGGATCTACCTTTCAAGTAGTATCAGAGCAGGCATCTGAGGAGCTTCTTCATCCTTTGCTTTAGCCTAGATTCAAAGCTTTAGCCCAAGGTTTCATTGCAACCATTATTTCTTCCTCCCAAGATATATATTGAGTGTTTCTTCTCCCAACTTATTCTATAGCTAGAAACAAAGAGCACAATGAGAGATACAAATTTGAGTACTCATAGAGTTGATTATATGCAATTTTTAGTTCTCTATTTCACATAGAACATAATACTTTTGGTTTGGATAGTGAATTGTGAGCTTCATCGTGCATGCTTAATACCTTACTAATGTTATTTTGGTGCTCGACTATTATGATTTTGCTTTGGAATGCTACTTGGATTGGTTAGAGCTTGATTAGCTTAATTTTGTAGAACTTTATTGCTGTAATAATAGTTTGGACAGTAAGCTACTAATAATAACTCTATGCCTATTGAGGCTTGATGCTATTTGGGTATACACTTACATGCATTGATGTCTAGCATTTATACTTGGACTCGGATATGATTATGGATGACTTTACTACTCAAATTTGGGCTACATTGGATGCTTTGGAGATTTGGATTTATTATTAAGTTTCTTTAGTCATTAACATTATGATTTTGAAGACTTAATTGGATTTAATATTGTCGGATATATCTTGGATTCAAATGGTCATGTATTTGGCTTTATTATCAAGTTGCTTTAGTCATTGACATTAAGATTTGGGAGACTTAATTGGATTTAATGCTGTCGGATATATCTTGGATTCAAATGGTCATGTATTTGATGTCTTGAGCTTGTATTGCTCATTTGGCATTCAAATTTGCTTCAGTGGAAGCTACTTGCTATTGGCATTAGAGCATTGGATTCTTTATATCGTTGAGCTTGGTTCTTCAAGACAATGAGAATCTTGGTTCATGTATATGCTCTCTTGTATGCTATTAGACATAGTTACCTCTACTTGTGGGCTAATTGATTTTGTAGACTTTGGACATTGGTACTTACCTTTGTCAACAGTTTTCCTCTGGCATATATGCTTATGGGATGTATGGTTTACTGACATTTTGAGTTCATGATGATAGTCTTTAGTGCTAGTGGTTTGTGTTGCTTAGTCCCTGCTTGTTGCATTTTTTATATCCCAATTGCTACTCTAATATCCTTGGGAGTGGAAGCTTTCTTTCTTGCTATTTTCCCACAATTGGATTGATATATAATGTTGTCATTATTTTATCATTGGTATAATTATAGTTTTCAACATTGTCTTAGAGAGTAGACATTATGCTTTGGCAATTTATTACTTGTAGTTGGTGGCCAGCTTTATACTTTCGTATTCCCTCTAGTTTTACCCTTGTTTTGGCTAAGTTTTGGGGGCTAATTTGCAATCATTTACAGCAACCCATTCTCTTAGATTTTGAATTAGCATATCGTCATTATGGTCTTTTTTGTCAAATGATAGTGCTATTTTTAATATTGAAAAGCTTGATGGCACAAAGTTCACCCATTGGAAGATGCATGTATGGTAGGTGCTAGTTCAAAAGAAGTAGGTTAGACCATTAAAAAACAAGAGTGTAAAGATGGAAGGCATTGATCGGGATACTTGGGATGAGTTGGATGAGGTATGTACATCCACTCTTATATTGTCATTATCAAAATATTTTTATTTCAACATTGTGGCATTTGAGGATAATGCTTGGTAATCATGGAAAAAGATATGCAATCTTTATGATAATCAAAGTCATGCTTCTCAGATGTATTGGGGTTGAAATAGCTCATGGACCTTTGCATGAAGAAATGAACTAGTGTGTCCATTCATTTGAAAGTATTTCATTCTATTTTTAGCCAATTGACTTCACAGGAGGGCATTGAGTTCAATGAAAATCTCCCTCCCTTGTTCTTGCTTGTGACACTTCCTGAGTCATGGGACTACTTTATGTACTACCATATGTGCTAATATACCTAAGTATGGTTTGAAACTCTAAGATGTTGAGGGTGCCTTACTCACACATGAGATAAATAGAAAGAATGTAGATGCAACCCATACTTCTCATGCATTAATTGTTAGGGGCAGACATGATGGTAAGATTGGTAATGACCGTTGTGATAGAGACTCATAGAGATCTTAGTCTCAATCATAGCGAGTAGTCTCATGATAAGTCCCATGGTCATAAGGCCTCTCTTACATGTCACTACTATGGGAAGCATGGTCATATTTGGCCATAGTACCATAAGATGTGTGATGATAAGACCAAAGAGAAAGGCAATGGAAAATTGCAGGATAAGTCTGATAATTGTAGCATTGTTCCTAGTAAGTCTAGTGTGAAAATTGAAAAGATAAATGCCTTGGAGCCTAAGTTTGATGATGATTACATCTTTACAACTACTTCTTTTGATGCTAGTCAATTGGCTGATGCCTCATCCACTTTTTCTCAATGTTGGTTGCTTAATTCAAGGGCTTATTTTCTTGCTACCTTGCATAGGGATTGGCTTTATTCCTATTTTTATTGCATGACAGAATTTGTTAGACTAGGAAATGACTTGGCATTGGATATAATTGGAAGTGGGGATATATGTTTGCAATTTACTTTAGATAACAATTTGTTTTGCATGATGTATGCCATGTTTCAACTTTGACCAAAAGCATACTCTTTGGTTAGACAATTGGATGATACAAATTATCGTATATCTATTGGTGATTTCGCGTGGAAGATTACCCATGGTAATCTTGTTGTTGCTCAAGGTGCCAAGGCTAGCAGCCTTTATCCCTTACTTGTATCTAGGTCTATTTACCATGTTTTGACTTACCACATGTACCTTTATGGCATCATCACCTTGGGTACATGTCCTTAAAAGGAATAAAAATACTTTCTCATTTGTAATATCTTTCTCCCCTTAACCTATAAAACTTTTGATTCATGTGATCATTGTTTTTATGGTAGGCAAACATGCAGTTCTCATAAGTTTGGCATTACACACATGGGTGAGTCTTTAGCTCTAATTTTGATGTATGTGGTCACATGCCCTAACAATCTCACTAGATGTCACAAAGTGTTTTGTGACTTTCATTGATGGTTATAGTAGCATAAGGTCTAGCCATATCCCATAATGCAAAAACTGGATGTATTGGCTACCTTTTAATGTTGACTTACTCTTGTTGAGAACAAGTCTAGGTATATGTTGAAATGCATAAGGTTAAATAATGGGGGTGGATATGTCTCTAAAGCATCTGAGGAATTTTACAATGAGTGAGGTATTAATAAGAACTAGTTGACCACCCCTTATACCCCACCCCAAAATGGTATTTCTTGCAAAGCATATGAATAGGATGATTTAGGAGAAAGTTCATCATAACCTTAGCTAAGCAAGCTTAGCACAACATTTTTGGGCTTGTAGCTACTACTACCATATATTCACTACAGTTACATACACTTGAGAAACCATTGTCTCCGTTGTCTCAACTATCTTAAGCCAACCATTAATGTACGGGTCATCAAACTCATTTACAAGAGAGATTAAATAAGTGAAATGCATCTTTCTTATTTATGGGAATGCAAGTGAGATGAGCAATCACCTATGGGATCCATGGTATAGGAAGGTCATACATAGCCATGATGTTGTTTCCATGAGGAGAAGATGCATAAGTAGCTTGAGCAGGTTGAGGTATGCAGCAAGGCGATACTAAAGGAGAAACTTGTTACCATATAGCTAGCTAGATAGCCTATAGTTAATGCTCTAGTGGCCCATGACCATGATGTCAGATAAGATGTATAGGTTCCACAATTTGTTTTGAGATGATTTACTAAAGATAGTTGTTAGCTTGATTGATTTGAATCCTCCATGGACTATGTTATTGTGATAGATTCTAGTGAGCCCCTTACTTATGAGAAGTCCATGCATAGAGATGATAGTGACTATTGGGAGAGGTCCATACAATTTGAGTTTGGTTCAATGTAGAAAAACCATACATGGAAATTGGTTTCTTTGCTTAATGGAAAACATGCATTGTCATGCAAGTAGGTGTATAACTTAAAGAGTATCCTTGAACACTCCAAGCTAGCATATAAGACAAAGATTGTTGCTAAGAGTTTTAAGCAAGAGCATGGTGTTAACTTTGATGAGGTCTTTCATCTTGTAGTCAACATGACTACCTTACGCTTGGTATTGGCCTCGATTTCTCAGTTAGATCTATGGATCTCTTTTAGATGGATGTTAAGATGGCTTTTTTACATTGTGACTTATATGATGAGATTTATATGCAACTGCCTAAGGGTTTTGAGGAAAAGGGAAAAAGGCACATAATGTGCAAGTTGAGAAAGAGACTTTATGGTCTTAGGCATGCATATAAAAAAATGGTATCATAAGTTTGATGCATTTATACAATTGTAGTCTTACTCATATAGTGACATAAATCCATGTCTCTATAGAAAGAAGGCTTGTGATAACAGCCTCATTATCTTGGTACTTTATGTGGATGATACATTGATTGCTGGGAGAGCTCATGATGATGAGTTGGATGCTTTGTAAACTCAGCTCAAGAAGAGCTTTGAGATGAAGGACATAGGATATTCCTCACATATTCTTGGGATATGCAATCATGGGCAATCACTCTAAGGGACTCCTTTACTTTGATAAGTAAAGGAGGTACATATGGAATATCCTTGACACTTACATATGTAGGATATTAAGCCTATCGGTTGTCCTTTGCCTTCCCATGGGAAGGTCAATCAAGGTTAATCCTTGGTTAGATGAGAAAAAACCAAGATGGCCATGATCTTTTATGCATCCACAATGGGTAGTTTGATGTATGCCATGATAGCTACTCGTGTTGACATAGCATTTGTAGTGAGAGTTGTGGCATGCTATATGGCTACATATATGACTAGCGGCATTGGGATGCCATGACAAGTATCATGAGATACCTAAAAGACATTGCAAATATGAGCATTTGTTATGGTGGTTAGTATACTACAATTGTGGGTTACACTGACTCCGACTATGCAAGATATGTAAATAGTAGTAAGTCTACCTTTGGGTATGTCTTCACTTTTGCTAAAGGTGTTGTCTCTTGGATGTCTAGAGTGTAGAAATGCATGGCCTTATCTACTATTGAGGCAAATAATATATTGTAGCCCCCCACTGAGGCTTGCAAGTAGGCCCTATAATAGCCCATCTAGTGACAACCTTTGGTATTATTGTTACTCCTATATGGCATTCAGATTCTATGAGTGCTATTCACTTGGCCAATAATTAATCCTACAGATCTACTCACTAAAAGTCTCTCAATAGAACATTTTGCCTTCGTTAAGAAGATGATGGGCTATGATGAGATGACATCGAATCCTCATCCTATTGTACTTTGTGTACGTTTATACTTTATCACTTTTTTCTTATTCTCTTCTTACACTAGAGGTGCATTTGTTTTTAAGTGGGAGGTTGTTGGGATAAAGGTACCTATACCTATGCCACCCTATATTTACTTCACATATAGTGACAACACACCTGTACATTGCAAGTGGCAAGTGCCCATCACTTTATTCTTTATTCTTTCAATGACTATTGAATAAGGGAAGGTTTGTCACACATTGTGAAGAGTTCCCACATACATTGCTTCTCTCTGTTGCTCTCTTACTCCATCCACCATAGCTCTTGCTTTCACTTGTGGATTTCCACTTAGGCTCTACCTTTCACAATGATGACAATCTTTCAATATTTTTTAATTAAATGGATGGAAGTCTTCTTAGATAAAATTTGTGTGTATGGTGATGATGATAATATGGTCGATCATTTAGAAGAGGTATTCCAAAATTTTGAGAGTGCACGAGTTTCATTGGATCTTGAGAAATGTGTATTTGGAGTATCCTATAGTATACTATTAGAAGATGTAGTTTCTTATGATAGCATTACAATGGATATGGCAAAAGTTCAAAAAATTAATGATCTACCTCCATCCCAAAGTTTGAAACAATTGTGAGGGTTTCTTGTTCATCTAAATTTTTATTGATGATTTATTGACTCATTTGCACTAGTAACTTTGCTCTTACTAGCCCTACTTAAAAGGAACCAAGCTTATGATGATTGGGGCTCTATGTGCCAAACTACATTTGAGAAATTGAAAGCTAAACTAGTTGAAGGTCAAATCTTGTTCTCACTTTATTAGACTAAAGAGTTCCATATCCATGTTGATACTTACAGTGGGAGTTGTCTTGTGCTAGGTAGACGATAAAAGCATAGATTATCTAATTTGTTATGCTAGTTAGAATTTGAGTGATGAGGACAAAAATCATACCACAACTGAGAAAGAGTACTTATCAAGGGTGTTTGTCATCACTAAGTTTTGACATTATTTATATTGATGTTGACAATTTTGATTCTACTCATGCAAGACCTTATAGTGTTCCTTGATTTCAAATGCAAGTCATGTTTTTATATGCTCCAAGAACTGAGGCATGTTATGGTTCTTCTTTTTTATTTATTCTTTTTTTGTAGCACCATTCCCAATTTAGTTGTCCCCTTTGTTAACGACATCTTTATGTGTATGCACAACTCCAATGTTGGATGTGTTGCACTTATTTTCGATACTATGGTGCCATTTGCATGTAGGAAGCTATTGGGTATACTTATCAGCACCACAATCATGCAAGTGTATTTTCACCAAAGTGTGGCATTGTCCAGTTTAGGATGGATAGAGAGCAGCAAAGCATTTTCTAGATATCAAGCTATTGTCTACTGTTTAACTCCATCATATCTTGATGGATGACAATTGTCCACCCAACTCACCTGAAACCAAAGGAGTACCAAACACATGAGCAGACTCAAAGTCTCTATACAAAGCCTTCTTGACAATAGTAGATGCACTAACTGAAACCTGTTGTGGCTGATCATCTACCTTGGATGTACCCGTGAACCAAAATTTACCAATCTGTTGCTTCTTTTTCCCCATACTACCTACAGACTTTAATGCATCCCCAATAACCTCTGCATCCAAATGCTCCATCTTCTCATCATGCATTGACTTCCCTTGATCTTTGACAAAATGGACAGCAACTTGTTTAGCATAAGACTCTTGATAACCTGCCTACAACAAATCTTTATAGATAGCCAATCTATCTTCATCACCATTGAAAATATTCAAAGCATCATCATTATCTTTGCCATTATCAGTATCCTCTGTCAAATCCTCAACATGTCCTACATCTTGAGACATTAACTTAGGTGTCCAAGTCAATAAAGAATCCATAGTCAAACTAGGATATTGCTTAAAGGCATACTCATATAGGGCTGCAAGAAAACAACCTATACGAGATTTGTGGAAAACTTTCTTAGTTTTCAGCACTTTTATCTCTGTCATTAACCTGTCATACAACACTCCAACCCAATTTGGCATTCCAACATTCTTTGCATAATAAATCAGCCCATAAGTCTCCTGAGCTATTGAATCGGTCTTAATGAACATCATGAACTTCTCCATTAGCCACCTAAGATGCATCCTACGATTAGCCTCAATTCTCTTCATAACATAAACATTGCATGGACCCGTGGCATCACCAAATGCATCATGCATTTGCTCATCAAAGCATCTCCACAAGGTAGGAGTCACATTCATTGGAATTGCGAGCACATGGCTTACCACACCGATTGTAGCTCCAACCAACCTGCAATCTTACCCTACGATAGTCTCAAGACATCCAACTGTACTGAGGCATGTATGTTGGCAACCCATGTGTGCCATGGAAGGCATGCAAATTCGTACAGCTTGATTCTTTCTAGCCATGCCTTAGTAGGTTCATGGTCAACATCCAATGTCAAAATAGAGTCTACAAATGGTGTAGACACATCACTTGCAGCATTTACCTTAGGAGAAGTCTTCGTTATTGGTGTCATCTCTTGCTGCTCCGAGCGTTACTCGGTATCTTCATCATCCTCAACATAAACTCTCCTCTTCCTGGACAACGATTTGGTAGATGTACGTCGAGTGTGTGTCATGGCAACCAACACAAGTCAACACACAGACAAAGAAGGAGAGAAAGAAGAGGCAACAAATGAAGAACTCATCTCCTCCATCTCTATGCTAAAGGCCCAGTACACTACTAATTTACATCTTTTCGTGCCATTTGTCACTTCATTACGACGTACCTTAGGCCATTCCACACAATCACTGCATGTCATACTTGAATTGACTAACCATGGTAAAATTAAATTAACTTATGCATATAATAAGGTTGAACCAGTCTTTTGAGCCTGAATCCATTGACTGCAGGCTGCAACACCTTGCCCTGCAGGTCCTTAACAAAAAATGTGCCATGCCCAACATCTTTAAATACCACAAATGGGTCTGCATAACGGAGTTTCAATTTACCCGAAAACTTACCAACTCAGGAATTATATACTACAACCCAATCACCTTCCTGAAAAATTTTCTTCTTGATATGCATGTCAACCCAATCTTGCCTCCTCTAATGAGTAATCCCTGAAATATAGGCAGCAAGAACCCTGTCCTCCTCTAACTTCGGGAGTTTTCCTAACCTGTGGTTCACTGATTCCTAAGGATCCATTTTATGTGTGACTGCTATCCTTAGGCTTGGGACCACAAACTCCATAGGCACCATAGTCTCCAACCCATACACAAGTCTAAAATGTGTCAACCCAGTTGTGACCTTGTATGCAGTCCTAAATGCCCATAATGTTGAATCAAGTTTAATATCCAATCTTCCCTATTATCCTCAACAATTTTATTCAAAATGTGAAGTAAAATCTTGTTGAAACTTTCAACTTGACCATTAGCTTGAGGGTGATACATAGTAGATTTCTTATGCAAAATCATATGCCTAATAGTGAGTTCTCTGATCACTTGATTCAAGAAATGCTTTCCTTGGCCACACTTGCTGCTTTATTATCTTGTAATTCCTGAGTTTCTACCAACTTTGTAGCATAATCAGTGCAAACCAAAATGTATCCATTACCTGTCCTTTTAGCTGCTAGTTTGATGGGCCCAACAAAGTCAATTTTCCATTTCTGAAATGGCTCAAGTGGTAACATAGGATGATCTTGCATCTTATCCCTGTCAAGTGGTTGACCTTCCTTCAAACATTGCAAACACTCTTTAGCATATTGATGAGCATCTTTCAACACAGTAGCCACCAAAGGCTTGCCTGTAATATTTTCTTGTTGTAATAAAGCTAAATTCCATAGCAAGCTTTTAAACTGAGAATACAAGAAATAGACATAAAATGTCAAGTAGCCATAGCCAAGGTGGCTTGGCAAGAAATGATATTACCAATGTTGGTTGAGAATCAAATGATGAGAGGCTACAATAAGGTATGCACCCCAAGCTATGATGGCCAAGAGTATTTACCCTCTTAGACGGTGGGAGGTTGAAACCTCAAACAAGTAATGTTTGTAAAATGGCAAAAAGATGCTACACATGTTACACCTCCACCTTTTATACTTACCCTAGACTAAGGCATTTATGCTAGGCATTTATGCTTTATTACACTTGCCTATAATATCACCAGAAAAATGACCTCCTAATAGTTCGGAATGAGATTCATGCAACTCTGTTGGTTGCTTGAATTCAGGAACACACCTTCTCAATACATTATCAACTCCCCTTCTATATAGTGTATTCAAAATAACTTGAAATAATCTACTCTTTAATGCTTTCACACTAGATGCTCCATTTCCTAAAGTCAAGAATTATCATGCATGAGAACAGCTCCCACTGCCAAATCAGATGCATCAACAAAAATATGGAAAGGTAAATCCCATGCTGATTTTTCAAAACACTAAAGGCTCTCTCCTGATCTTCCCTCTAGACAAACTACGTCCCCTTCTTTGTGAGAGTTGTAAGAGGAGAACAGATGTGTGACATGTATCTTAAGTATCTCCTATGCCACTTAATCTACCCACAAACCTCATGATCTCTTGCACATTACTAGGAGTCTTAGCCTTTTGCACAACTACAATCTTCCTAGGGTCTATAATCAAACCCTCTTTAGACAGGATATGACCCAGCAACACACCTCTTTTGGCTGAAAACACTGACTTGAAAGGATTTAATGACATACCAAACATTTTGCATCTCTGAAAACATAGTTTGAGGTGGTTTAAGTGTTCCATTCTACTACCAAAACACAAAAATCATCAATGAACACTCTCATAAAAGTTGTTAAATATGGTTCAAATGTTTTGTGAGTAGCTCCTTGGAACTCAGGCGGTCCATTCTTCAATCCAAAGCTCATAACTATGCTAACATAAGCTCCCCACTCTGTAATGAAAGCTGTCTTATCCATATCTTCTGGATGCATCTTGATCTGATTATATCATGAAAAACCATCCAGGAAACTGTACATCTCATGACCTACTACATCATCCAAAAGAGAATTAGTAAAAGGAATGGGAAAGGGATCAGTGATAGTAGCTGCATTCAATTTCCCATAATCCACACAAACTCTGATCTTCCCATTCTTCTTTGGCACTACAACAATATGAGATAACCAAGTAATCTCATTAACCGGTTTGATAAACCCAACTCTCAAAAGCTTGTCAATTTCTTCCTTGACCTATTTGGCATAGTTAGGATTCATTCTATACCTCTTCTAGACAATAAGCTTAGCATCTTTCTTAAATTTTATCATGTGCTGACACACAACTAGATCAAATCCTTTCATATCTATATAATCCCAAGAAAAATGTCTTGAAACTCTCTACACAACTGAATTAAATCCTGCTTGCAATTGTCTTCCACAAAAATACTCACCTTGATGGGTTTGGGCTCTCCCTCTATATTGAGGTTAACCTTTTGAACCTCATCTTCAACCACTCTTGCTGATCTTTTCATTGTATGCTCCTATCTTAGTTCAGCCTGAACAATAGCTTTCTACTCTTCTTCCTCAAATGCACCAGAACTGTCCATAAAACTATCCATCTCAATTTGTTGTTTTTTAGGTATTTTTGCTGAGAAAATTTAGGATAGATCCCAAATTATTTTATTCTACTCATTCCCGGACCTGTTGTGAAATACAGGCTGCTCCTGATCTTCAGGAACATCTTCCAAATTCTACCCTGACTGATTTTGTACTACAGTTTGAACAGTTTGCTATTGCTGAGCAACATTTCCAGCCATATTGGGTTACTCCAAATACTCTAGTATAATACTAGCAACATCAATTTCAAAAACTAGAAACACAGAAGGATTTGCTTGAAGGAATAACTCCTCCTCCTCATCTTCTACTTCATCTGTGAAATTAATAGTTTGAGCTACTACACATTTAACTAAACTTTTCAAAACAACCTTATTTACTATGGATAACATGATTTCCTTAAGTCCTCTTGGGATGCACACATAGTCATTTCCCTAATCTTGCTTACGTTTAGCCAGTCTAAACCACGGTCTTCCCAATAGCATTGTATAAGAGTCTCCAAATTTTGGCATTCTCAAAACCACAAAACTGGCCCTAAACTTCAGGCCAGCTATTTGAATTTGTTGATTTCTAAGAATACCCAAAGGTTGTAACCTCCTTTGGTTTGGCATCCGGAATTGAAATGGGGTTGGGGATAACTCTTCTTGCTTGGTTGCCAAATAAGTATGTTCAGGAAGTATATTAACTCTTGGACCTCCATCCAATAAGACATCATCATGTTTTCTTTCTACATACTCAACTTGAATGGTGGGTGCTTGATAATCCACAACTTCATGTTGAGTTGGTATAACTGTCTGACACACTCAGGAATTACCTAACCTTGAATTGTTATACTTTCAAGAACTTCATGTTGCTTCTACCTGATCTTCAGTAGTAATTTCTCATTAAATCCCGGTATTAGATCCAATATTTGCTCCAAGGTCAAATGCAAAGAACACTTTGATGAAGCTTGAAATAGCTCCTCAGAGCCTCCTTGTTGTAATTTCCCAACATTTATGCTATCAGGAACCTACTCCTGATCATCAAGAGACCGATTCCACTATTTAGGAACATGCTCTTGATATTCAAAAAACTACTTTTGTAGTTCAGGTTTTTGTAGACCTGAGTTGATTAGTTTCAAATTCTTTAGCCATTTTTTGCATTTTTCTAACGTGTTTTGTTGCCTTTTTCCTTGTCTTCTCTTGTTCCTGTCAATCAAGCTTCATACTCGCTTGGCTCCTAGTTATTGGTAAAACCATTGGTCCCTCTTGACATTCCACAACTTCAATACAATCAGAACAATCACAATGAATATGCATACTTGTAGCATTAATATTACCTAACACCTCCTTTGTCTCTTCTTGAACCTTCTCTTGCTGAATTTTCCTACAGCTAATGGTTCCTACCCCATCAGGAGATTATCTTTTCTTGTCTTAATCAAGTAACTCTATAAGGACTACTACAACTGGGGCAGGTGGATGTTGTTGATGAGATGCTTCTACAAGTCTTCCGTCATTGTGGGACCTTGCTACTAGCATTCCTCTCTCAGTTCTATGTCTTGCCCAAAGTTCACAATTTGGTCCAACAAAGTGTCCATGACCTCCACAACAGTGGCATGCTCCCATTTGGGCAATTTGCTACTATGCTTGAAAATTTCCCCAATGCTCTCTTGCCTGCATTCTTCTAGGTCCTCCAAAGGGTCTCCATGGTATGGTGTCACGAATAATGTGATTATTTTTGCAGCTGGTTGAACAGGTCTTGGCCTAGCCTACATCACTGGCATCTACTATCCCATCCTAACATTAGGATTATACCAGCAAGTCCTAGTTTCATGGCCCTTTCTTTGACATAGTTTACAATGCTTTTCCTTCTTCTTACTTTCAGAAATACCAAAATCTTTTAGCTTTTGTTTTATCATTTTATCCAACTTGTCCTCTAACTTCTTCTTATCTTTGTCCTTTTCTTTCTTCTTTTTGGTCTTGGCCGATCCTGATTTCTTCTTCTTCTTATGTCTCCTCCTAGTAGAGTTACCCTCATCAGAATCACTTGAGTCATCATCTGAATCTGAGCTATAATCACTATCCTCATCATCACTATATGTGTCTGTCTGATCCTGAATTTGTATCAGAACTTGAGTCTGAAGAATCCTCATCTTTACTATTCTTAGATCTAGAGGTACCAAGTGTTTTCTCCACTCTCATAGCTACCCTAATCAATGTGTCCAATGTATCATTCTGACCCATCTCCACATTTGCAATGTGATTTCAAATCTTACCTCTCAAACCCTTCATAAAATAGGTGATCTGCATTTCCATTGAAGGTGTATCATTAGCATCAAGCCTATTCAATAGGTTCCTAAATTTCTAGGCATAGTCCTCTACCAACATAGTCTTTTGTTTGATATTTTTGAGCTTCCTTAAAATATCTCCTAGAGTTTTGTCCTTACGGAACTTGCATAAAAATGCTATTTTTAGAGCATCATATGAATTAAAGGTTGCCATACCATAACTAGCAAACTAGTCCATAGCCTTTCCTTGAAAGGTGGCAGCAAACTATTGCTTTTTGATCTAGTCCCCATACATTTGATTAAAGACACTAGCTGTCCATCTTGTCTCGAATTGTGCCACATGGCAATCCGAGTCTTCTTTCTTCTTGCCTAAAAATTTGGATGCTCGAACCTTTGGATTAACTAACTGATTCTGAATCATTATGATTTTCTTCTTGGGCTTCTTTTGAGGTGGTAATGGATTAAAATTCAAAACCCTCTGAGATAAACTTCTAACCCTTCTTAACAAAAATGTTCTTCCCAACACTACATGTTGTAGCCTCTCAAATGCTTGCATAGGAGGGATATCGTGCTATTTACGAGGTAAAATATCCTCATCATCGAATAATTTGGAAGAGTCTGTTGAAGTGGTAGGAGAGTGATAGGCTGTTGAGGTACCTACAGAGGTATCCCCTTCCAAAGAAATCTACCCAGCATCAATAAATTGCTTCTCATCCAGCCTGTCCAAGCCTTCTCAACCTCTCCTATTATCCAGCCCTATATCTTGTTGTTGCTAACTTGCTACTAAAGCCTCCCTAATTTCCTTGGATATGCTCTTGGTAAGGATAGGATTGGAGGTATATAGATAATTTTTTGACATAAATACTTCCCATAAAAGGCACCCTATCAAATCTGAATGCCATCAGCATGCTTATTGCCTAATCAAATAATTGTTTATTCCAGATCTGCACCTTAATCAAGAAAATGATTTCCTTCAAACCAGTAGGATCGCCAAAGTGTTTCGGGCATACATCACAAGAAAACAAAGAATACAACACCATATCATCTGACAGTTGATTTTTGACACCGACAAGTGCTTGAAAATAGACAAAAAATCCAAATTTCAAGGGAAAAATAGACTTTGTCAAAGGTGGTAGCTGCAATCAGTATGATTTTAAGCGGCAATCCCCAAAGGTGCTTCAAAGACCCATCGAGCGACAGTTTGGGAATTTTCATAAAATTTTCAATTGTCATATGAGACTTTGGGAGATGCCCGGAAGTAGGGGACTTTGAGATTGATACTAAGGAATTTTCAAAAGTCAATTTGGATGCCAGACAGTCGAATGGTAGTGCCCGGGAGGCCAAGACCCAAAAATGCCAAGTATAAATGAACTTTAAAGGGCCAAAGGGTGTGACCCTTGGGGGGCTCCTTAAAATTTTGATTTTGGGGTGGGGGGGGGGGGGGGGAGCGGGTGGGGCATTTTTGCAATTGCGTGAATTAAATGGTGACGCCCTCTTGTGCATGACAATTTTTTAAGGGGGGGGGGGGGGGGGGGGACTATGGAGCTTCAAAGCAACCCCCAACTGAGCACATCCCTAATCTACATCTTCTCTACGCCTTCCATCACCACTCTCCATTTCTCCAATGGCTACCTAGATAGGGAGATTAGAATTCAGTCTTTCTATCTCCTCCCTCTCTCTCCCCTTAAGGGGCAGTTCATGCACAAGAAGAAGAATGAAGACCGGTTGAAGGATACTTGTCCCGCATGAACCGAATTGCTCCAAGATCAACAAGAGACTGAGGGGAGATATTCAGCACTGAATATTTGCTATTGGTTGATCCATTGGCAACCCAGAAAAATAATTCAAAAAACCCGCAACACACAAGTAAGGAGTATGCGTTATTTTTACAAAGGAAATTTGCTTCTTTTTTATGTTTGATGGTTGAAATGGAATTCATATGGAACAAAAATTTATTTGAAACTTGTTTGCATTATGATTGAGAGCTATGCATTAAAAAAATACCGATCTATAATAATAAATAGTCGCAATAATTAAAATTTAGCCCGAAAAGTGTATTTTTAGTGTAAAAATGAATGTTTTATTGGTTTCGAGTGGGAAAAAGAGATGCACATGGGATAAAATGAAGGTTTTATTGGTTTCAAGTGGGGAAATGAAGGTTTTATTGGTTCCGAAGGAAGGTTTTATTGGTTTTGAGTGGGGAAATGAAGGTTTTGAGTGGGAAAAAGAGATATACATGGGATAAAATTCTGAGACAGAATATCTTTTAGCTATCATTAACAATCACTAATCATAAATCAGAAAATTATCTATTTAAATGCACAAATAAATAGAGAAAAATAGCTAAAAATGGAGAAAAATAGGATTTGCGTATTATAAAAATCTAAAAAATTATGATTTGTGGTTGTGACTATATAATAAAGCTGAAGCATGAAGTTTGACTTCAGTTAGATCATGTTTTTCCTATTTTATATGAAAAATATATACAAAATAAAACCCTACACCTATGCAACGCAGCATAACCTAAATGTTAGAGGGAAAGGGTGTAGTTAAGAGATTGAGAGGGTTGAGAGGGTTTTGAATCTTTGAAATGTTTGATTGTGCATTGCATTTAGAATTGAGATATTTTAGGTTAAGAGGCTAGTAGCACGAGGAATCGGCGGTAGTCTCCATACATCGAAGCATATGTTTGGTGAAAATCATGAAAATGCTCTTTTTTTCCACATCACAAAATGCTGATTTGATAATATTGTTTGTGGACTAGGATCATATGCCGTATGCATGAGGCATGCCATGGTATTAGTCTTGGATTGCATAGCAATTGTCTTCCTAGGATATGACTTATACATTGAGTGGAAAGGAGCCTTTGCTTTAGGGCAATTGTACGCTTTCCTTGAGACTGTTTGGTGAGGATTTATATATTCTTGGATAGTACAAAACAAGAAAAGAGTGGAGTTTATGCATTATGTTTTATATGTTGGAGTGATGCATCTTGGGGCCAATCCCCCAGGTGTAGGAGAGTTGCAGTGGAGTTGGGGCAATCAGTCAAGGGGAGCTTCCTTATGTTTGTTGACAAGGCATTATGCCTATATGTCTCGGATATCCCTCTGAGGAGAAGGGAATGCAAACGTTGGACTCCATATTAGCTACAAACGCATAATTAAGTCTATTCAATGTACATCAGTGTATTACAAATGCTCCTGGCCCATGAGGCCATGTGGTGAGGTTGTCTATTTTGTGCATGAGGTCTGACTAGTGTCATAGCCAGTGCCGGCCCATTTTAGGTCCCATCAGTGGTGCATCTGCAGGGAGCTGCCAACAAGTGGTGGTCCCGAATCTAGGGTTTCTAGGGACCAAATAGTTGTTCTATATCCTCTGACAAGGACCGTCAAGCCGAAATACAAAAATTAGAGCGTGCTGAGAGGGTTAGATGGCCGTTGGAGATGGTAATGTGTTATTCTCCTCAAAGCAGCACCCGTTAGGCATAAATGGAAGTGATCCTAATAATCTAAGTGTCATAAGTAGCCCTTTGAGTGCAAGTGAAAGTCTTAGTACTTCCCTCTTCCAATCAATCAACCCACTTCAAGTGGGGGTGTAGTTTCACCTACACAAATTCTTGTTATCAATTCGGTTGTAGCCATGGGAAAACCCATTGCAATTCCAGTAGGGACACTGGATTTATCGTCATTAGGAGCACCTTTGCCCATCTTCCATAGGTTAGCAAAAGAAGATGGAGAACTCCATATTAAGGGGTTTCAAATGTTTGTATTCAATTATCGAATCCAAGACAAAGGACACCTAATGATGTGCTTCAACATGACGTTAAAAGGAAGGGCAGTAGTATGGTATCACTGTCTAGAGGTCGGAACCATAACTAGCATTGATCAATTCTTCACGGCCTTCCATAGAGAGTTTGCTCCTGAGAGGGGTGGACAGTATTGGTTGCATGTCTTGAATGTAACATGCCAAGAGCCAAATGAGAATGTCGAGGCCTATGCCAAGAAGCTGAAGCAAGTTCTTCTCAAACTTCATACTTATATCCCCATTCCATCAGCTGCACAATTGCAATATTTCCTACATGGATTAGATTTCAATATCCAGGTGTAGCTAAGTAGTGTCACTTTGGCCAACATTGACAATGCTATTACCCAAGCAGAAGGAGTAGAATCGTGCTTGTAAGCGGCTTACGCAGCAAGGATAAATTGGAATGGTAATAATTTGGCATTGAACAATGGGGGTCAAGGGGACCCCATGTCAAATGTGAATGGCAGAGGGAGTATCATGCCGAATCTGCCTACGTTACCAGCTCCTCCCAATAGTATGACTATGCCTATGGCTAATTAGTCAGTCTCACTGAATAGTAGGGGCCAAACAATGAATTCTAATGTTGTCCTAGTAGGTCAGTGGCCAATTTCTAATTAGGTGGTTAGGCCGATGGGACGAGAGACAGATGATCGCGGCTATGAGTCGAGTGCCTCTAATGTCCTTGGCAAAGCTAAGGACATGATGAAGCACTACACCGATATGATTTTTGAATAATATAGACAAATAGTTGTGGATGTCATTTTTCTTAAGAAGTAGTAGAATTTGATAGGGAGTCGATGCCCTGAAGAGGGTGCCCCCTCAAGATTCAATTGTAAGTGGTGTGGTGGACAAATTTCCCTAGGAATTATCCGAATGTCAAATGCGATAATTGCAAAAATTCTAGCCATTTAGCTGCTACCTATTGGAGTAAGACTAGTTCTCTCCAACAAGCGAGGAAACTACCAAATCTAGCTAATGATCACCCACAAGGGAATAATCTCCAGCAAGATGAGGGACCAAGACAAATATTGCAAAAAGGAAACGCTATTATAGATCAGGAGTTGCCTCATGGCAATGGAGTCAGCCTTATTGAGGCTGTATGTGTCAATGACGCTAAAACATTTAATCTACAAGCCATAACAAGAGGTCAAAATATTAAAGAGGGTGATAAAGGAACTATAAAACCTGTCGAGGGAAACCCTAAGCAAGATGCTAGGGGAAAGCAAGTTCTGAGTCCCGATATGGAAGGTGGGCCTTTCAGGCTATTGATAGTAAAGTAGATCTTGAGAAGGATAAAGGATTGCTAAGAAAGAAGGAAAAATTTAAAAAAGAGGCACCAAAGTTGGTCCAAAGACCAAAGGAGAGAATGGTTTGGTGCGACAAGAGAACTTTGGCTAACTACCACAACTTTGATCTAGCAAATTCTCTTTGCAAAGTTAGACATGAATCTCCTGCAGTTGATTAAACTTTCTCCAAGAGTACGCAAGGATCTCAAGAAAATCCTGTGTATTGGGTATATTGTAGAACCTTTGGGTATCGCACGGGTGGGAGAAGATTGGTTCGATCATGCTGAAAAGCATTGCCCTAGGGTTCCAGCATACATGGATGGAATATTAGTAGAGCATGCTATTGTGTACACTGGATCCTCCGTCAATATCATGAGTTCAGACTTAATGGAGAGGCTAGGTCTCGAAATTCAAAAAGACAGCTCCACACTTCTTAGGATGGCGGATGACAGTCTAAGACAACCAAAAGATTGCATCACTAAAGTCCATGTTACAGTTCTGAGCATGGAATGCTATCTGGACTTTAGGGTGATAAGGTTTGCAGGACGTCCTAGCTATCGCGTTTTGCTAGGTAGGCCATGGATCTTACAAACATACTGCCAAGTTGATATACCCGATGGTCGAGTGATTCTAGGGAGAGGTGCCAATTGTGTAATAGTGGATGCTTACCTTGAGTCTCCTCAAAGTGAGAGAGCTCCTTTATCCTCTACTAAACTAGAAACAATAGATGATTCATCTGGTAGTGAGACATTATCGAGCGATGGATCTAAAGAAGGGTCTACTACAGAGGACATTTATCAGATAACATTGAATGAGCCGATAGAGGCTCAAGATCGAATAAGAGACATGAACATTATTGACTTGGAACTTGGTACACCTAATGATTTGCGGCCAATCAAATTAGGTTCCATGCTCAGTTCGAAAGAAAGAGAGGCTTATGTGCCCCTGATTCAAGAGTTTTGTGACATCTTCACTTGGAGCTATGACGAACTTAGGGGCATTCCCCCCAGTTTTGTTGTGCATACTATTCCTGTAAAGGAAGGTACCCATCCTATACATCAGAAAGTAAGGCACATGCCTTTTGAATTAAGGGATGGGCTATTTGGGGAGCTTCAGAAGTTGCAAAAAGCGAGTTTGATCTTCCCTGTTCAACATACTGAATGGTGTTCGCCAGTTGTGATTAGAAAGAATAAGAAAAATCAAATCCGACTTTGTGTAGACTTTAGAGAGTTGAATAAGTAGACTATTAAAGACTACTACTCGTTTTCCTTTACTAACTAAATTTTGGATCAATTAGCGTGTAGGGAATTATATTCGTTCATGGATTGCTTTGTGGGGTATAATCAAATGGCAATTGCTGAGCAAGACAAGCTGAAAAACGACATTTATTACTGTCTTCGATACCTTAGTGTACCATGTGATGGCATTTTCTTTATGTAATGCACCTGGTTCGTGGCAGAGAACAATCGACAAGACCTTTGGTGACATCTCCCTGGAGGAGTTGAAAGTATTAATGGATGACCCGGGGGCAGCCACCACAAGAGAAAGCAACGTTGTAGACAATTTTGCATAGCTCTCAACCCATGAAAATGTGTGTTTGGAGTGCCTTATGGGCTCTTGTTAGGCCATGTGGTCAGTTCAGTGGGGATTGTGACTGACCCTGACAAGATCAAGGTCATAGTCGCCATGAGTTTGCCACATACTCCAAAGGAAGTACATAGCTTTCTGTCATTAGTAGGGTATTATTGGAGGTTTATCAATGCCCTAGTAGAAAGAACATTGCCATTGATGAACCTATAGTCCTTTAACTATTAGTTTGCATGGAGTGATGCTTGCAAAGTATCTTTTGACAATGTGAAGCATGAGCTTCCAAAGCACCTATTTTAAAAGCACCTAACTGGGGCAAAATGTTTTATATATTTTCAGTAGCCACTATGTATAGTATCACCTACTACTTATCCCAAATTTGGGAGGAAAAGTGGTACCATCCAATAGCTTTTGCTAGTCAGAAGTTGGGCATATTGGAAATTAATTATACCTATATGGAGAAGTTATGCCTCGCCATGGTATTTGCGACCAAAAAGTGCAAGCACTACATTCTCTATGAGAAGCTGGTTTTTTATACAGAGGCGGAAGGGCTTTGATTATTGCTAAACAAGTTACAACCGTCGCATCATTTAGCAAAGTGGTTAATCACTTTGCAAGAGTTTGATTATGAGATCAAGAGCAAGACACCAAAGCTACAAGGCATTGTAGAATGTCTTGTGGATTTCGGAGAGCCCAAAGAGGTCGTGGCTGAAGGAAGTGACATGGAAACTTTGTTTAAGATTGATACGATGTCTATTCTATCTTGGTATGCTGCTATAACACATTATTTATCTACGGGAGAGACTGGAGCTACTTTATCCAAATCTGAGAAGAGAAAAATTAAACAATAGGCATTGAAATTTTCCTTGATCACAGGAACACTATATTTGCAGGGTGTTGATGATATCTATCGTTGATGTGTGATGCATGACAAGGTTCCATTTATCTTGGAGGAGTGCCATGACTCTACTTGTGGAGGACACTTTGATGATATCTATCATCGATGTGTGATGCCTGACAAGGTTCCATTTATCTTGGAGGAGTGCCATGACTCCACTTGTGGAGGGCACTTTGCTGGTGGGCAGTTGACGGCATAGAAGGCTGTAAGAGCTGGATATTGGTGGCTATCCATCTTCCAAGATTTATTTAAGTATGTTAAGAGATGTGATACATGTCAAAGACATGACAATAAAGAGAATAGAAAGCGACCACTTACACCCTATTATGGCTATCCTTCCATTTGAGAAGTGGGGCATCGACTTTGTGGGTCCTATTACCCCGTCGTCTAGTACTCAAAGGAGATACATTATAGTAGCCACTGATTACTTTACAATGTGGTCAGAAGCATAGTGATGAGGTAGGACAATGCAAAAGAGACTACTAGTTTCCTACTTGAACAGATTATCTACCGTTTTGGTCCACCAAAGGAGACCGTGGAACCCTTTTTTGAACAAGGTAATTAAAAGCCTGACTAAAGCATGGAAGATCAGGCATAAAAAGATGACCCCCTATAATCCGCAAGCCAATGGACAAGTTGAAAGTACCAACAAGCAGCTTGTGGGTATCCTATCCAAAGAAACAGGACTGGGATACAAAATTATATGTGGCAGTTTGGGCATATAATACAACATTTGAACGAGCCACTGGCCACACCCCATTCAAGTTAGTTTATGGGGAGGAGTGTGTCTCGCCCTTGGAAATTGAGTTGCCTACCATAAGATTCGCAATCAATCATTCTTTGTGTGAGGAAGATGCCCTATTCGAGCAGTTTATGACTATAGCCCACTTGGATGAGCTCAAATTGCAGAGTCTGTTACACCAGGAAGTGGCTAAGCGTTGGATGAAGTGGCTGCATGATCTAGAATCAAAGAAATATACCTTTAAGAAAGGACAGTTAGTTCTATACTACGATGTGTGTAGGGAGCTATTTCCAGGGAAGCTAGAACCTAGATGGGATGGCCCTTACAAGGTAGTTAGAATAGGTAGAAATAAGTCCACAGCTTTACTAGCTGATATACAGGGAGTGGAATTTAAAAATAAGGTTAATCTTAATAAGATTAAACCTTATTATTTTTGAGTATGCTAACGCGCTAAAAGCATTGCAGGTCCATGCTAGGGTTGATCTGAGACCTGTAGAAAATCTTAAACTAGTTGGTGGGGTGGTTAATACGTTATTTGGAGCACCCATATCTAGAGCAAAGATATCATCAAGGGAAGCTTATGAAGTGGAGCAAAGGGTACAAAGTGATTGGGCAAGAAGACGGTACCTTTGTGTGGGAGATTAAAGTTTTTTACCATCACTGTTTACAAATTTTGACAAGCATCCTTGTTGAGTTTAATGAAGAAGGTGGGATGGAGCCGTTAGTTCATCCTCCAAACATGTTGAATTTTGACTATCATAATTATGAATAGGGGAGTTCTTGATGGCTAGCTGTGTAAACCTAGTGTGGATGTACATGTTATACTTTGATGGAGCATCCCGGGGCCCTAATAAAAAGGGGAGTGTTGGAGTAGTTATCCAAGATCCCCGACGTAGAGTTACAATGAAATTAGCTGCTTACTTCAGGGTAGGATTCACTAACAATATGGCAGAGTATAAAGCCTTGATTATGGGACTAAATATTCCCAAGAAAGGTGCTATTCAGAAATTGTTAATAAAAGGGGATTCCCAGCTGATTGTAAATCAATTAAATGGGATATATATAGTCCGGAATCCTATCCTTTGTATGTATCATTGAACTGCTATAACCCTACGTGATGACTTTGAGAGTGTATCTCTTTAGCTAATTCCACATTCTTGGAATCAGTTTGAGGATTCACTAGAAAATTTTGCTTATGAAGAGGACCTCTTTTTCAACTGTGGTCCTAGTTCGGATGTTGCTATTGATCATGAGATAGGACCTGGTCATTTGTGGGGCATTTTATTAGACCACGAGTTATATGGCATGCCATGGTTGATATGGGTAATGCGCGAGACCCATCTACCACTATTATCTTGGACCCATAGGTTGGTCATGCGACATATTATGCGTATGCCTCTTTCTATATATGTAGGAGGGATGGGTCGGAACTTGATGCATTTAGTTTAGGGCAGGAGCCCTACTTTTCCCCTTGGAATGGAGAGTATTTTCGTATATGTGCCTTCTTCCAAGGAGGGATCTATGTGAGCTGGTTTGCTTGATTTCTTTAGGCCAAGAGGGCCAGTTGCTTTAAGGTTTTAATGTTTGATTTCTTTAGGCCAAGAGGACCAATTAGTTTGTAGTAAAATGTTTGATTCCTTTAGGCCAAGAGGGCCCTATGTTTGTTTGGTGCATGTGCGTTTAATGATTTGTTGTTTTATGATTGTATCATATAGGTTGACGAAGTCACTTGAGGGAGCCTTTGTTGCAGAGGAGCTTCTTATGGCCATTCCAGGTGGTTTTGTCCCCTTTCCAAGTCTTTTACCCTTCAACAATTAATGATATATGTGTATGCAAGGGTGTTTTTTCTGTTTGTTGGGGGCCGTCAATCAAGGCATGAAGTCCCAGGTTTAGGTTATGTATTTTTTTGGAGGTCTATGTAGTCATTGCCTCCTTCAAAGGCATTGTCAAGCACTGACAAACTTGTTTTAGACGGGAGTTCTAATGACTCTATTTTGCTAACCTGCTAGGTGGCTATTCGAGGAGGTCCTTTTAGTGTGGGGCAGTTAGAGAAGCCTACTAAAATTAACCAAAATGAAAAAAACCCTAAAGAAAATCTATGAATATATAGAGGTGTGTAAAAAGGGGTTCTAAACCCCATAAAAATAGAGAAGAAAGAAAAACATTTGAACAGTTGTTTATCACCTTTGCGAAGGCATGGTAGGTTCCTAGGGATGAGACACGACCCATGGCCAATGCCTTGTCTTCCAAGGGGTGGCAACCAGCTGAAAAGAAAAGCAAATAAAAGAAGGTTGGAGTGAAAATAAAAGTGAGTGTTAGAAAAGGATTAACTGTCGCCTTGCGAGGACTTGGTAGTTTCTTGGGTACCGAGACAGGAACTGAGACCAATGCCTTGTTCTCCTTGGGTCACTACGCTCAGCTCTCTCCTTTTTACACGCTCAAGTATGGAAAATTCGGGGCTACAAGGCAAATGTGCTAAAAGACACCATTTATTGATTAGGCTATAGGAGTCCTCGCCTAGTAGGAGCTCCTAGTTGAGTTGTCCTAAGTTAGGTAGCTAGTTCAGACCACCACTTAGGATGACCTTTTTGATAGTTCTTTTCAGCTTGGCCGTGTTAGAGCAGTCGTTTAGTGACTAGCTTTGGGCTTTCTGTCAAATTACACTAAGCCTACTCCTCGTGGATTTCATGCCTTGGTTTTGTCAGGGGGTAGGGTGAGAGTTGTGATGTGTTTTGTTGTGTATCTATTTTGTATCAGCTTGATACTATTTGTGGTTATGTTTATGTGCAGATCTGTTCATGGGATTAAATGGGCTGGGTCGCCCTATCCCGTGTTTGCCAATGATAGCTGATTTTTAACGTCAAGAATCTCTTAAAAATAGCCAAAATTCTGAATTTCAACGAAAAAATAGACTTCCTCAAAGGCGGCAACTGCAATCAATACGATTTTAAGCGACAAGCCCCAAAAGTGCTTTAAAGACGCATCAAGCGACGGTTTGGGAATTTTCATAAATTTTTTGACTATCGTATGAGACTTTGAGAGATGCCCAATAGTGGGGGACTTTGAGATGGATGCCCAGGAATTTTTAGAGGTCGATTTGGATGCCGGACAGTTGAATGATAGTGCCCGGGAGGCCAAGACCCAAAAAGGCTAAGTATAAATGAACTTTAAAGGGCCAAAGGGTGTGACCCTTGGGGGCTCCCTTTGGGGGGGGGGGGGGGGGCTTAAAATTTTGATTTCGTGGGGGGGAGAGGGGGGGGGGGGGGGATTTTTGCAACCACGTGAAGGAAATGGTGACGCCCTCCTGTGCATGACAATTTTTTAAGGGGGGGTGGGCTATGGAGCTTCAAAGAAACCCCCCCAACTGAGCACATCCCTGATCTACATCTTCTCTATGCCTTCCATCATCACTCTCCATTTCTCTAATGGCTACCTAAATAGGGAGATTAGAATTCAATCTTTCTCTCTCCTCCCTCTATCTCCCCTTAAGGGGTAGTTCATGCAGAAGAAGAAGAATAAAGACCGGTTGAAGGATCCTTGTCCCGCATGAACCGGATTGCTTGAAGATCAATAGGAGGCTGAGGGGAGATGTTCATCACTGAATATTTGCTGCTGGTCAGTCTGTTGGCAACCCAGAAAAATAATTCAAAAAACCCGCAACATGCAAGTAAGCAATATGCGCCATTTTTACAAAGAAAATTTGCTTCTTTTTTATGTTTGATGGTTGAAATGGAATTCATATGGAACAAAAATTTATTTGGAGCTTGTTTGCATTATGATTGAGGGTTGTGCATTAAAAAAAAATCTATCCATAATAATAAATAGTCGCAATAATTAAATTTTAGCGTGAAAAGAGCATTTTTAGTGTAAAAATGAAGGTTTTATTGGTTTCGGGTGGGGAAAAGAGATGTGCATGGGATAAAATTCTAAGAAAAAATATCTTTCAGCTATCATAATCAGTCACTAATCACAAATCAAAAAATAATCTATTTTCATGCACAAATAAATAGAGAAAATAGCTAAAAATTGAGAAAAATAGAATTTTCACGTTTTAAAAATCTAGAAAATTATGATTCATGGTTGTGGCTGTATAACAAAGCTGAGGCATGAATTTTAGCTTCAATTAGATCAATTTTTTTCTATTTTATGTGAAAAATACATACAAAATAAAACCCTACACCTATGCAACACATCATAACCTAAACATTAGAGGGAAAGGGTGTGGTTAAGAGATTGAGAGGGCTGAGAGGGTTTTGAATCTTTGAAATTTTTGATTGTGCATTGCATTTAGAATTGTGATATTTCAGGTTAAGAGGCTAGTAGCACGAGGAATCGGTGCTAGTCTCCAAACATTGAACTATACATTTGGTGAAAATCATGAAAAGGTTGGTTTTTTTCCACATCACAAAATGTTGATTTGATAAATATTGTTTGCGCACTAGGGTCATATGTATTATGCATGACACATGCCATGGTATTAGTCATGTCTTGCATAGCAATTGTCTTCCTAGGATATGACTTATATATTGAGTGGAAAGGAGCCTTTGTTGTAGGGCAGTTGTATGCCTTCCTTGGGACTATTTGGTGAGGATCTATGTATTCTTGGATCGTACAAAATAAGAAAAGAGTGGAGTTCTCACCCAGTGAGGAGCTGAGAGCTATCACACATATATTCAAATATCATTGAGACATAACTGAAATGACTGTTTACAACCTAAGGTCTCTAAGACCATTCACACCAAACAACTAAATTCTAAGCACCAACTTATTTAATGTCTACATCATGTAGTACGGATGAACAACTCAAGTGTCGGGTACAGTCATACCAAAGATAGAAAGATGAGCTTTAAGTCTAACACTCCCCCTCAAGCTCAAGACAACATTTGTACACCAACTAGCTGTCTGAAAACATTGAACTTATCTTTACCCAGAGACTTGGTAAAGATATCCGCAGCATGTTCATCAGTCTTCACATGCATGAGATCAACTCTCCTTGCAAGAACCATTTCTCTGATGAAGTGGTAGTGTACCTCAATGTGTTTTGTCCTGGCATGGTTTATTGGATTCATGGCTAGGAGTACACTACTAAGATTGTCACATAGTAGAGTCACTGGAGCATCTACCTTTATGTCCAAATCAGCCATAAGCTTGAGTAGCCATGCAATCTCACATGTTGCCAATGCAGCACCCCTGTACTCTGCCTCAATACTCGATAAAGCAATCGTAGGGTGCTTCTTGTTGCTCCACCTAATCATTCCACTTCCAAACCCAAAAGCATAGCCACTCGTAGATCTATGGTCATATGAGCATCCTGCCCAATCTGCATCTGTGTATCCAACCAGTTTCAAGAGCTTATCTCTCACATAGAACGGCCCATAATCTATAGTGGACTTAACATATCTCATAATGCATCTAATTGCATCCAAGTGCGGCTTTCTGGGCTTCTACATAAACTGGCTTATGAGTCCTACAGCATAGCTCAAGTCAGGCCTAGTGATGGTCAAGTAAATCAAACTGCCAACCATCTGCCTGTAGATAGTCACATCCTCAACTTTAGCCCCAATGTTCATGTCTAGCTTTACATTCTGATCAAGAGCTGTATCTAGTGGTCTGCATTTAGCCATGCCATACTTCTTCAGCATTTCCATGGCATAGTGCTTCTGCATTAGCCATAAACCATTTTCAGCTGTAAGCACCTCAATGCCCAAGAAATACTTCAAATCACCTAAGTCTTTCATGTCAAATTCAGTTTTCAGCATCTTCATTACATGATGTATGCCCAAGTCATCACCACCAGTGATTATGAAATCATCAACATATATGACCAGCAACACCACGCCATTGTCAGTCTTTTTAGTGAATAGGCTATGATCAGCCCTGCCAACAATAAATCCCAAGATCTACAAGTAGTTACTAATCCTTGCATGCCAGGCTCTCAGAGCTTGCTTTAGCCCGTACAATGCTTTTTTTAGCCTGCATACATAGTGCTGAAAATCAAGGTGTACATACCCTTCCGGCTGATCCATATAGACATCCTATGCCAAGTCACCATTGAGGATTTCATTCTTCACGTCCATCTACTGCAATTTCCAGTCTCTAGCAGCAGCCAAAGCAATCACAGTGCATGGTTTCCATCTTGGTAACATTGGCATACCCCTTACCAACCAGCCTGGCTTTGTACCTTTCCACACTGCCATCCGACTTGCATTTAATTTTGTAGATCCATTTGCAGCCAATGGTCTTTTTCCCTTCAGGCAGTGGCATAAGATCCCATGTTTTATTTTCATCTAAGGCATTCATCTCTTCATCCATAGCTGCACACTAGTTCTCATCTCTTATTGCTTCAGCATATGTACCTGGTTCTTTGATCTCCATTACTTTTGTCATGTAAGCATAATGCTTTGCAGAGTAGCCACTGTACATCAACCTGTCAATAGGATATTTGACCCTCTGCAAGCATCTAGGTTATGGTACACTGCACGATTCCCCTCTCTCATGAGGCGGAATGTACCGGCTTTGCCTTCTGCCAGCGTATAGACAATCGAATACCAAGCTCACTGTCTAAAGTGTCAGTAGACTCATATCCAGAAGTCATCCTACCAAGTGTCATCATACCAGATACATCCTCAATAGTTTTCTCTTTTTCTTTGCTGTCCAAGATATCATATCTCCCCCTCACTAACATACCGGTGTTAGTGGACGATGAGCCAAAGCTCCTCAATCTACTTGTCCAAGGAGATACTGTCTGACCACTAGGACCTATCATAGCATTAGTCTGTTGCGAATCGACTGTAGATACATGAGTAGAAAGTGTATCTGATGGCACTGTAGCTGGTGATACATACCAAGAGGCCATCTCATCAATCCCTGCTCACCAAAGTCTCCCTGATAGAGGGATCATAGCATTTTTATGCCTTCTTCTCTTGCAAATATCTAATGAAAACACACTTATGTACTTTTGGATCCAGCTTCTTCCTTTTCTCTTCTAGGATGTGCACATAAGCAAGACAACCAAAGACTTTCATGTGACTTACATCCAACTTATAGCCATACAGCTTCTCAAACGGTGTCATCTCATGAATACCTTCAGTGGGAGTCCGATTCAAGATATACATGGCTGTCATAACAGCCTCAGCCCATTAATAGAGTGGCGTCTTCTTCTCGTCCATCATGGCACGAGCAGCTTCCATCAATACCCTATTTTTACATTTAACCACTCCATTCTGCTATGGAGTATAGCTATAGGTAAGCTACCTACATATGCCATTTTTACCACAAACTCATTTGACACATAATCCCCACAGTTGTCTGATCTCAAGCAAGAGATATAGTAGTCAAATTCCTTTTCAATCTACTTTTTAAACTGCTAAAAAATAGCAAACACCTCATCCTTTGTCTGTAGAATATACACCCAAGTATAGCAATTGTAATCATCAATGAATGTCACATAGTAATTTGAGCCTCCCATAGATGCATTATGTGCTAGCCCCTAGACATCAGAGTGCACTAACTGCAATGGACGTGTACTCTGCCTTACATGCCTGACAAATGGCAACCTCAACTGCTTATCAAATTGGCAAGCATCGCATGCATGACCGATGTTTATGTATTGGAACTTGGGTAAACTTGTAACAAGCTATTTTTTCTACATAATTTGCAACCTCTACAAATTCACATGTCCCACTCTCTTATGCCAAATTTCCAAATCTCTAACAGTGCCAGAACCATGGGCAAACATAGATAAATTTAGCTCTGGCAAAGTGGCATCAAGAGTAAACATCCTGCCATTCTTGTGACCACAAGTAATCAACTTGCATCCATTTCCTAACTCTTCAATAAAGCATCCATGCTTATTGAGCCTAACCTACAAGTTCTGCTCCGCGTCATCTGACCGACAGACAGTAAGTTCTTTGTTATCGATGGGACATGTAGTACATCATGCAAATTTTTCTTTCTGCCATCATGAACCACAAGAGGCACTTTGCCTTTATGCTCAATGCTATGCTACGTGTCATCACCTGTGCATACATAGCCATGTCTTTTAGCTACCATGTCAGTGAACCAATCACCATGAGGGGTCATGTGGTTCGATGCCCCTAAATCAATGTACCATACTACATCTTCAATGGATTTTTCAGCATCCATGTCTTTCACATACTGCATGGCAAACAATCTATCTCTCCTGAAGCATCATCTGCCTGACTGGACGTAGCAAAATGTCCATGATGTTTGCCCTTCTGATTGCCTTGCTTCTTCCAATAGTTCTTGGCAATATGACCATACTTCCTATAGTAATGACAATCCTTATCCTTATTCAAATTGTCAGATGGACGCTACTATTGCCAGGAGCCTCTACCTCTAGGGTTAAATCTCCCCCTACCTCTAAAGTTTCCACCACCTCTTGTATTTGATACCTGCTGGTTGTTATTGCCATAGGATGCATTTTGTTGGCCTCCTCTACTAGAACCATAGCCTCTACCACGGATGCCATGGCTGCGTTGATTGGAATAAAAGACTGCATCCTTGCTTTTGGAACTACTTGACCCTATAGCCAAGACAAGTTTAACCTCCTCATGGATAAGGAATGCAACTATCTCATTGAAATCAGGCATTTCAGCCCACACAGACACAGAAGTATCAAAAGACTTATACTCAGGCCCCAAGCCATTCAAAGTCATAGCAACCATGTCTTCATCTTCAACCTATGATCCAACAGATGCCAATTGATCTGCAATGGTCTTGATCTTCGTGACATAATCCTGTATAGATCTCCTCTTTCTCTCCATGTTGTTAAATTTCTGCTTCAATTGGATCTTTCTAGCACTTGTGGTTGTGCCATAGTACTTGACCAAGATGTCCAAAGAATCCTTAGGAGAGGTGTAGTTCATTATCTACATTACCATGGCATCTGATATACATAGAGATAGCCAGTGCAACACCCTGTGAGCCCTTTCTGGTCCAAGCTCAGTGTAGTCATCTTTGATCAACTGTAGGTCTCTCTGGGAGCTCAGGTTTGGCTTCTACTCGAGTCACCAACTCCCAATATCATTTCCCAATTAAGAAGTTCTCCATGCAAAACTTCCATATGGCATAATTATGGCTGTCCAATTTCTCCCCCACAATCTGGGTAATATTTTCTGTCCTATCAGCATTTGCCATGTCATATGTTCCGCTTGACTACCTACATGCCAAAATCTTCATGACAATTCAATTTCAGCCCCTGCAACTGTTTATGATAGTTTTCAGCACTCTATGTGCTTAGACAGTCAGTATTTCAGTCTGAAAAACAATGGTACATACACCTCTTGACACTTGGCAATCACCTAGGTATTGCAGCCTACATGTACAGACTGCATTCAATGCAAAACCAGCATGTATTTGGGCAACCTGTTCATGTACAAACAAGCAGTCTGTAGGCTAAAAAATAACAGTAAACAACAGCTCCTCTTTGAGCTCAACACAGAGGGTATGTGACCCAAGAACACTTATAGTAGTTCAAAGATCTATCTCTGCATATGGGATTCCATACATGTCAGCTTGACACTGAGAACATAATGTATTGCAAGTACAAGTGCTAAATATTCTACTTGCAAATTTTAGTTAGCCAAGACCAGCCAATCAAAATGTATTTCAGTCCACAAAACTCCTCACAATGTCACATGCATATGCCACCATACATGGAAGTCAATGCATGGACCTGACAACATCCAAGAGTGTCCTGTGTTCCGAGATGCAATGGCATACAAAGCATTTACTGTTCATTCATTGTTCATTGACATTCAAGACCATGTCAAACCATTTGCTTTAGATCTAGACATTTTCATCAACTCCCTTCTCATTGCTCAATGCATTTGATAGACAAAACTCAAGTCATCAAGTACCTGGAGCTAACCAGAGTCATCTAATTCTCTACATGCAGCCTACAAATTTGACAGTTTTCAGCCAAGTAAAATGCTTCAAATCTGAGTGCATTTGATCAATAATCTTCAACTCGAAGACATTCAAACCAATACATATGACTTTCTGTGTATGGCCAAGCTTCAGTTGTAGCCAAAGTACATGGCATATAGCTTGGGTGCATCAACAAGAGTCATGTATGTGCTGCCTTGTCACTATTCACAGCATGCCTAGTCTATTTTCAGATCTGCATTCAATTGTCAACAAGCTTATCCACAATGCATACCCCATGAAGCGTTTAGAATGCCTATGCTCCTTAATAAATCATCCATTTGACAAGAGTTCATTGAGGCCTAAACATAGTTGTGGCATTTAGAGACTGAACAATGGACTTGGATGACACCCTTTTGATCACTGGCAGCAACCTTTCTCTCCCTCAAGAGCATAGGTTTGGCAAATTCAATCCAAAATCACATTGCTGTTGCCCAGCCAATGAGAGGGTGAAGCACTATAGGCACACTAGGGCTTTTGCAAGTGTGTTACTTTGGAGGATGGCCTGCATATCTCCACCTCTCAGAGCATTGACCACCCTCCTTCTGCAACATGCTTCTCGTCTTCTTGCTAACAATCGGCCCTCTTCATGGGTTTTCTTGTATTGGTTATCAATCCCCTGGTCAGTAGCAGGCCATCCTCTTCAATTTGATTGAGGGAGAGTGATGGCATAGACTCGTTTAGCTGGCTGACGTCAACTTCAATCTTATCCCCAGGGAAGAGGCATGGAGGAGGACGAAGGAATCCTCACCTTCAAATGCATGCAGGGAGAAGCTTCTCAAGCAGATGCTTGTAGATCTAAAAGTCGCACTCTCTATGATTCACCAGCTTCTTCACTTCATCCTTTAGGTCTTCTTCCCACATGCACTCCACAAAGCCCAATCATGGGTGCACTGATACCATGTTTAAAGTCAGAGAAAGGTTGGGAGCTCACCCAGTAGTGAGGAGCTGAGAGCTATCACACATATATTCAAATATCATTGACACATAACTAAAATGATTGTTTACAACCTAAGGTCTCTAGGACCATTCACACCAAGCAACTAAGTCCTAAGCACTGACTTATTTAATGTCTGCATCATGTAGTACAGCTGGACAACTCAAGTGTCGAGTACAGTCATACCAAAGACAGAAAGATGAGCTTGAAGTCTAACAGTGCGTTATACAATGTCTATACAATGTACATCAGTGTATTACAGACACTCCTGGCCCGCAAGGCCGTATGGTGGGGTTGTCTATTTTGTGCATGAGGTTCAGCTAGTGCCATAGCTAGTGCTGGCCCATTCTAGGTCCCATCATCATCGCTTTAAAATAAGAGAACATGAATACGAATATACTATTTGCATAGACTTCAAACACCATAGCCGAAAGTTGTAGTGATTCCATAATGCAAATCAGATATTCAAACATGTAAACATCATGACACAATTGTTAAGAATAGCCTACATTAGCCATAAAGACATGGCGTTGCCTTCCTGTTTGTATATTAGAATCACATGGCTGACTTCAAGAAAAGTCAACACCTGAATACCAAAATCATCGCCCTGACATTCAGGTAATCAGTCTCGTGACATTGTAAGACACATTTACATAGGTTGATCCATATATGAAAGTAAAAGACTAAGGTTTACTAATGGAATTCATGGCCTAGGAATTTGTGCCCCTAACATATGCTATTGGATTTGTATCTATTAGTCTTCAAATGGTAGTTGCCCTAATTTTCTAGCCTTTAGTCTAGGGTTCTTGTCTTGGGGATACAACACTCAAGTTTTCTTGTACTGACATCGAGTTGTATCGTGGTTAAAGATGACATCTCCAAGGGTGTTTTGGATTTATCGTAACTAGTTGTAGGATAGAGACCAATGAGTGGTTTACTTGACTCTAGCAACCTATGATTGTAACAATAACTTGACTTATTTGCAATTAAACCCCTAAATAAGTCGAATTAAACCCTAGCCTTATGTATCATATAGGGTTTCATTTATTGAATTGCCTGAAGCAATTAAGTTTAGCAACTCACATGCGCATCTTAAATCTATCTTTTAAGATGAATCCCTATTAAGTAGTGCAACTGAAACTGTCCACGATTCCACGCAATTCTGGATGTAAGTATTTCCTGAGATGATAATGCAATGCGGAGATTCTATTCATTTCAATGCACTTATGCAAATCATAAATTGTGACTTGTATTTTTCCTTGTGCGAGGAACAGGAAATCATCATGCCTAATGCTTCTCTTTAAAGGTTTATAAGATGCCATCATCTTGCACGGTCTTGCATATTTATATGTTAGTAACCTAAGATGCAGTTGCAAAAAAAATCAAGCCTAATACTCGACTTGGTGTTGCAACAACCCATAAATACTTAACCGATTCGTGGCAACTCATGATCATCATGAACTTGATTCAAGCCTTTACACATACCTTTCCAGTTATGCAAATTACGTTATGCAAAAGTATGATTTCTTTCTAATGATGACTATGCTTTACTGCCCCATTCATAGGGTTTGACATCGTAACGGTACCTAGTTCTAGAGTGTCGAATTAGTGTTTTTACCCGATAACCCATTTTGAGTTTCTTATACCTCTCAAGCATACCAATGCTAGTGCATAAATCTAATGCTCTACGAACAAAATCAACAAATTCCTTGATTTTTGTGTGCACCAATGCGTAACCTCTGTGCAAATTGTTGGTTCTATAATATGCCATAGTGCAATAAAACACAATTCTCAACATGATTTTATAATACAACCTAGTTGGTGGTTAGCTATCGTAGATTTTTGCATGAATACTTCTTCGTTCCTAATGCAGCCAATTTATGTTTTTTAAAGTTTCTTACCAAAATAAGATTTATGGAATGTACCTGGTTACCAAGTGTCACGGTTCCTTGACCTGTAGCTCCATTAGTTGAAGTGGGATTCACACTCGATTGGACCTTACTTTGCTTGGGAGGCATTGTATAGTTCGGCCTTTCCTTCACGGATATGCACACGGGCTACTAAGGAGTTGACTCCTCGCGAGGGGAAACGGCTATGGGAACCTTCTCAAAGAGCGGGAAGGAAGCTTGGAGGCTCCTAAGAAGATTCCCCCCTTCTCTCTCTTCCGCTCTCTCTTTCCCTATCCCTTAGTGTGCCCTCTCTCTCTCTCTCTCTCTCTCTCTCTCTCTCTCTCTCTCTCTCTCTCTCTCTCTCTCTCTCTCTCTCTCTCTCTCTCTCTCTCTCTCTCTCTCTCTCTCTCCTGACACCAAGGGTTAATAATAACGTCCTCCTTCTCTCGCCTAAGGGGGGGGGGGGGATTTTATAGCAGTATTGGGGGGGAGGGGGGAATGGCGTGGCATGGAGCCCCCCCTTATCTCCTTCAAGCCAAACAGGTGGACCGCCACCCTGCAGGATATGGTGGAGGGGGAGAGAAGGGATAGTTGTTGCCTTCCTCCGTAGCTTCGCTACCACCACATTGACTTGTCCTCTCCTAGTGTCGACGACTACTGCAGCCCCCCTCCCTCTGTCAGCTAGTGGCGCCAACAGGGGGGCATTAAAAAATTTTCATTCAATTATAAAAAGAGGGGGATGTTTACAAAACAAGGGCATGGATGTTACATGTGAGGTAGGTGGTTTTCTTGATGCAATGGTGACATCACAAATTCCAAATACTGGCTTGCTTGTCATAGGGAAGATGGCGACATAAATTAATGAAAGATAATGGAGGCCTGATTTGGCGGCTGCTATGGCATGATTTAAGGAAACAAAAGCAACATAATCCAATTCGTAGCGTCAAGACATCATCTTTTCCTTAAGCTTTTAGCTTAAGCTTTGAGTGTAAAAGAAAATAATAATATGAAAAGATGGAAAAGCTAAGGCATTAAAAGCCTTAAGCTTTTACCAAAAGCCAAAAGCACAATGTGAAGATGTAGGAGGGAAAACTATATGAGGGTGACACTATAAGAGCCTTAGGGCCATCAAACCAAGGGAGAGTGACTAAAGGTTGAGCTTGAATCCCTCGTCTCCTTGAAGATCTCGCTATGAATTTGGGAGTGTAACCTTGAGGTGAAGCTTGTATCCCTTGCCTTCTTCAAAGTTTGCTATCGAATTTTGGAGAGAAGACCCGAGGTTGAGCTTTAAGCCCCTCACCTACAACGAAGTTTTCTCCATCGAGCCATTTATGAAGAGTGGCTTGAGTTCAATCTAGGTGCTCCTCGCTTCATAAAAAATATTTTCTCAAAACTTGACATCTCACCTTCTTCTCATCTCTCTCTGATTGAGAATTCATCCTTGTACTCTTGTGATCAAATCAAAAAGTCTTATGAACCTGTATTTTGCCTATATCTCAAATCAAGAATTTGTTTTCTTATTCAAAATTCTTCTGAATAAGTTTTATTTCATTGCATTCTCCCATCTCAAAGTTTCCTTGTGGCGAGCGACTTCACGAACCCCACGCGAATCCTGTGTGACATCTGGTGAACTCGATGTGAAAGCATTGCTTCTAATCATCGAGATGGGAGACTCTTCAAATAATCCATCCTCTTCATCAATTTCTTTGATTTTGATCAATGAGATGAAGACATTATTGCAAACTCTTTCTTTTGCTATTATGATGCAGAATGAGCAAATGTAGGTATCTATGCAGTAGCAACAGTAGTTGCATCAGCAACAATTAGGTCAACAACAGTTGTTGCATCAAGAATAAGAGCATATGCATGGTGTGACCAAGAAGATTGAGGCTATGGTTAGTGAATGCAAATTATTTGATGGTCAAAATGTTTCAGTCTACCTTAAAGCCTTTGAAAGCTAGATATGCTTCTTCGGAGTTCCGGCCAATTGGAGCAATTATTTCTTACGGCTTGTCACACTTGCTTTGTGGATTGGAGTGATAGATTTGTTTGTGCAAGACTCAAACTATAATTTTTTCAAGAAAGCGCTCAAAGACAAATATTTTTTGGAGGATTGATGGGACTTGAAATGGGCCGGCATTGGCTATAGCACTAGCCAGACCTCATGCTCATGACACACAAACACCCTCACGGCCTCGCCGACCAAGAGCGTCAATCTAATGCTAAAGGACAAGCTGCCCTAAAGCTTAATTCATGCGTTTATATTTTATAGTCCAACGTTTCCCTAAAACTCCTCAAAGGGAGAACCCATACTTATTGGCAATGCCACGATCACACACATATGGAGGCACTCCACCGACTAATGGTTGGAGCCCCACTGCAGCTCTCCTACATCGCAGGGATTGGCCCTTTGATGCGCTGCTAAACATATAACACATACGAACACAAACTCCTCTCTTTTATATTTCTCATATTTCCAGGAGATATACCATGCTTCATCACTTAACAATCCCTTAGGAAACCAACCCTCTATCCTACGACAAGGGATAACCTCACACTCTCAAATGTGGATCAAAGTCCTAAGAAAACAATTGCTATGCAGTCTAGGAGATTTTTCTTCGATACCATGAACTATGCATAGTGCACAATGTGAATGGTTTAGTGCACAAACATAAGAAAATCAGCATTGTGCATCGTGCATAAAGCATTCCTTCCATGAATTTTACTAGCGCGTGCTGCGTTGAAAGGAGGCACCAAGGCATATGCTCATGCTGCCATCCTCTTTATTTAAACCGTTTCCTATATGCCAAGTGCAATGCATAAATCAAATCTTTTCTTTATCTTTCAGCATTTCAGTCCCTCTTCATCCAACTCTTAGCATTTTGTATCATTGATCGGTTAGATAAGGTTTTATGCATTTCTCCCTTTTAAAAGAACTATAAATACACACAAAACATAGAAACAGGGACAAACCGAGGCCAACCGCGTGCTTTGCCATCGTTATACATTGCAAAAACATAGATATAATTTTCTCTAATTTTCCTCAGCCCGTTTTCTATTTTTCCCTAATTTTAAATCTATTTTTTCCATTTTTGGATATTTTCCTTATTTTTCTTTAATAAATAATGACTGAAAATAAAAGTTGATTGTGGGTTGTGGCCCTTAGGTTCATTGATAGCAAAAACTCAGATTTAGTTTGTGTGACATATCATATTTCTAATTTATATAGCAAAACCCCCCAAATTTACCCTTAAAACGTTTTGCGTATATTTTAACATTAATTCCGGCCATGTAGCCTTATATTTTTTTATTTCCAGGTTGCAAATAGTTGAAACTCATGGCAAACAATATCATAATGAGCTTTCATCCCATATGAACAAGGTTTCATAAAGCAAATAGCATAAAAATATCATTTTTCTTTATAAAAATAACATTACCGCTTATTTTTAGGTCTCAGTTTCTTGGTGTTGATTACGGGACTGATTTCCAGCATGCATTTAATACTCAGCATCTTCAAGAACAGCACTCTTCATGTCTTCATCCATCCGGAAGCAATCCGGTCTCATCCGGACAAGCTTTCCTCCACCATTCTTCATTGTCTTCTACCACACAAGAACAACCCCTTAAGGGGGAGAGAGGGAGGAGAGAGAAAGACTTAAATCAGAAATCTTCATCTAGGCCATCATTGCGCGAGCGAGAGGCGGCGATATGATCAACAGACAGAGGGGAATCAAGCCCCATGATCACTTGGGGGGGGGGGGGGGGGGGTTGTTTGCAGGCAGCATGATGGATCATCCACACATTGAGCGCATTTTTTGGCGCTCCTCCATGCCATGATTTTATGCATCTCTTGCTTCCACACTTTCATGTGACATTTAAAATTTGGGCTCCCAAAGGTCACTAGCCCATTTTGCCTAAATTTTGTCCACCCCTTCGCATCTTGACCGTTTCTTTGGCCATTTCCCCGTCCGGGCTCCAAATCGAGCTCTGAAAAATCCTGGGTATCCGGCTTGACATCCGGCATTGGCTTGCAACTCCTGACAACCCACACGGCAGTCTGAAAAATTATCAAAAATCAACAAGTGTCGCTCAAGCACCTTTAAAGAGTCATATTTCACTTGGTGCTTAAAATCGTCCTAGCTGGAGCCGCCGCCTTCAACGTTGAATATTTTTCCCCTAAAATCCGGATTTTTTGTCAAATTTTAGGCACATCTCGAGCTCAAAACTCCGCTCTCAAGGATTATGGTATTGCTATGCGGAAGACATTCAAATAGTGGGTTTATCATCCCAACAAAGGACTTGTTGCTTCTGAGTTGTTGCGGGATTTTGAAAAGCTATACAACCAATTAGATGCATTAGAGCAAAGAGCTCTGAACTCAGAGAAAGTGGAGTTATTCTTATAGGCGGTTGATCTTGCACTTCAGGATGAGTTAGGAGAGCTTCTTGAAGACCGTACACAGCCTATGGGATTGAAGCTAAATTGGCAGGATGCTATTGATGCAGTTTCTATACTGAAAAGAGGCAGAAATGAAAGGCTCACTTGCAGAATGGCATGCAACCACCAGCGATGTCTTTTCCTACCATGACTTCTCCTACTTCTTCTATTGCACCATCCACTACTCCTATTTCTATGCCTACTTCTATGCCTATGCCTATGCCTATTCCTGTTGTGGTTGTCAAACCATCTACAAAACCGACTATCAAAGATATGGTGGAAGAAATTTCAAAGAACTTAAAAGATTTACAAATCAAGATGACCAGAATGGAGCACTAACCACTTAGTCTAACTCCAAGTTCAGCCCCAACTTCTTCTACTCCTATGATTTCTTACAAGAATGATTGTGTTCGTTGTTGCATGTGGTGTGATAGTCCAGACCATGAGCAAAAGGACTGTCAAGACTTTGAAGAGTTGAAAAGGTTGAAGTTAGTAGTCTGGAAGGACAAGATTATATGTTTTGGGGATACACATCGGCCGATTAAACCAAATTTTGGTAAGGGTGGTATGAAGAAATTATTGGAGGAGTCTCTTTTGCGCTCTTCTTATGTGATGCAAGAGGTGGAAAGAGAAGTTGTTGCCTATGGCCTTCAATTGGAGTAGTTTCCTAAGTACAAATCTCCTTTATGATCCTGTGCATTACACGCAAAGAAGAAGGGAAAAGCTTTATCATCCAAAATTTCAGCCATAGGAGATGTGATAAAAAAAGGGACTGGATGGAATGATCGAATTGGTCTTTTTTATCTATGCTTATAAGGAAAAATCTCAAGGATTTGAAGTACTTGTTGAAGAGAAGCGGAAAAGAGATTATGATCAGGATCAAAGAGAGTGACCAAGAGAAGTGATCTAGCTCTTCAGCCTTCTTCTTCAGGTCTAGAGCAGAGTATGGCTGATGTTTAGAAACCGAAAGTGCAGGAGGATCAGAAAGCCCCGAAGACAAAGGATTCGAAGCCAAAAAAGTAACTTGAATTCAAGCTCCTTTCTGACATTGAGACGACTACAGACTTGAAAAAGGTTCTTGAGGATTAGATTCTTAATTGCGAAATTGAATTTACTCTTGGAGAAGTCTTTGGGATTGCAAAAAGAGAATTTCATGATGTTATCATTGACATCATTAAAAGAAAATGACAGATTATTGAAGAGCTAACACATGATATGATCCATCAAGAAGCTTTAGCACTTGCTAAGGCTATTATCTATGGGTTGCAGATTGAGGAGATTCATTCTGATGAGGAGACTATTGAGAAGTCTACAGATGGAGCTTTATGTATGTAGGTCGAGAAGACTCTTTAGCCTTTACTTCATCCCGTATAATATGCTAAGAGTGATGATATGCCTAAATTGGTGCCTTGTAGCCATTTTTCTCGGAGTCACTGGGCTCGTGCAACTACGGAAATTGTAGTAAGCTTGGTGAGACAAAGACCCCTTGTGTTGCTCTTTTGGATCATGCTCCAAGATTAATGTCACAGTACATGGATTATATGATATTGGTAGATGGCCAGTTGATGTGGACCATGGTTGGCACATGTGTGCAGCCAACAATACTGCAGGAGATTTGTATGCTACTTGTCCAAACTTGAAGATTTCTATTGGATATGTGGATGAGTCTTATCATTTCTTTGTGCATAATTCTTGTTCTTATCCTATTATTTTGGGGCAACCATTTACTGTTGAGTCTCGGATGGAGACTAAGGTTCTGGATGATGTCTGTCTATGCATGAACTTGAAGAGCTAACCAGTTCATGACCGTTTGTATCAACCATCAGTGAGATAAGGATTCCTTGAGAGATTCCCCTCTTCTAGCTGGAAAGCCGGATTTTTGTTAGGTACCAATGTCTTGCGAGATGATGGTGGTACGAGACAGGGGAAGCTCTCAGCGGCAGTTTTTCCTCATGTGTTTATGGTGTATCTACTGAAAGTACTTTGTGTTTTCAACATATTTCTAATATGCCTAGAGCTATTAGGCAGTATATGAAGAGAAAAGAAAAAGAATTGAAGCTTGCAGGTGTTTTGTAGGAAGAAGACATGGTAGATGGTCTCTATGATGGGCTTTCATGCTAAGATACTATGAAAGATCTTTCACCATTGCTGAAATCAAGAGTGGTCATATGTCTTACAGGTCCATTCTCTGGCGATGTATTGTAAAATTATTGATTTCATGCTTCAAGAGAGTTTGGGTGTTGAATTCTCAGCCAAAAGTATTATTTGTTGAAATATTTCAGCAAAAAGAGTTGGATGTTGTTGATTATACACAACAAAATTTGTATTTACTAGGGTATTTACAACAAGGGCTAAAATTTGCTAGTTATAGCAATGAAGCCAGAGTTCAGACAAAATATAAGACAGTTGACAAGAAGGTTAGACTAGTTTCAGAATCTCTACTTTTGGACTGTGATGAGATTATTAAGAGAGCTGCTATGCGACCTCCTTTATGAGATCCTACTAGTATTGGACACAGGTTTTCAACCGAGACACTGAAAGAGATGAAAATTGGGACTGAAGATTTTCTGCTTCTAGAAGAGGTAAGATGTTTTGAAGAGATGTTGTGCAAACATGAGAGAGCTTTTGCTTTTTTCCCACATGAGATTGGACGTGTTGATCCTAGGGTTGTGACACCTATGGTTATTTTCACCATTCCACATGTCCCTTGGAATCTATGGCCTATTCCTATGCTTAGGGCTTACTTGCCTAAATTGGTGGAGCTTTTGAATGAGCAAATCAGGATGGGGATTCTAGAGCCATCTTCAGCTCCATATTCCAATAGATGGTTCATAGTTCCTAAGAAGAATGGGACACTCAGATTCATACAAGACTTATAGCCAGTGTGAACAGGGTCACTATCCAAAATGTTGGTGCAGGACCTATTGTGGATGAGTTTGCAAAGGCTTTTACTGGATGTGCTATCTATTCACTTTGTGATCTTCATTCTGGATATGACTAGTTCCAACTTGCCCTTGAGAACAGAGATTTGGCTACGATGAAGACACCTTTAGGCCTTGTTTGGATGTGTATACTTTTGCGAGCTACTAATTTGGTTGCTCATATGATGAATGGGATGAACAAGGTCTTACGAGATTTTATTCCAAAGCTTACCATGCCTTTCATTGATGATCTACCTATTAAGGGTTGTTTGGAGAAAGAGAGGGACGAGACTTTAGATGATCATGGATGCAGATTCTTTGTGACTTCACATATTAGAGATGTTGAGAGGATTCTTTGCAGGCTAGAAGCAGTGAGTTTAACCTTATCAGGATTGAAATCTATTTTTGGTGCTAGAGAGGTTTTGATTGTTGGACATATGTGTGGATATTATGGCAGGAAGCCTTCCCCTGTGAAGGTTGATATCATAGAGTCTACTTTAGAGGTTCACACATTTCTTGGAGCTTGTGTGTTTTATCTCATTTGGATACCACATTTTGCTCATATTGTAGATGATCTCTACCAGCTCTTTGAGGAAAGGACATCATTTTTCTTAGGAGATGAGACATACTAAAGCTATGCAGAAGCTAAAGAGATTATTGAGAGCTACTCCGACTCTTCGAAAAGTAAATTATGAGTGTGAGAGACCTATTGTTCTTACTGTTGTGATACTAGTCCTATCGGCATTGGATGGGCTGTTGGCTAAGATGATCCATATGGGAATAGGTATGCTATTCATTTTGGGGAAAAAGTCCTAAATGAGCGGCAGTGCAGGTATCCATAGATTTAGAGGGAGCTCTTGGGAGTTGTCATGGCTCTCAAGAATGAAAAAGAGTACTCCATTAGTGCTATTGTGGTGGTTGAGACTGATTGTTTGCCTCTTCTAGGTATGATCACAAGTTGTTCTACTCTAGATATTGCCATGCTTAGGTGGATTGGGTACATAAAATTCATGAATCCTGAGTTCAGGCACATAGGAAGTAAAGACAGCCCAGTAGCCAATATTCTTTCACGAGTGAGGTATGATGATATGGATTTTTCTTACATTGATGATGTTGATGATGGGGTTGATCTTTCAGCCATGCATGCTGATCATGTTTGTCATGTGTCTACTTTGGAAAGCTTTGATGAGTCTTTGTATTCAAGAGAGTATTTACAGATTGGACGTTATTTGAGTACCATGTCTAAATAGGATGGATGGATTGATGCGGACTTTAAGAAGATCAAGTGAAAATCTTATGGTGTGGGCTACTTTGGAAGCATCCACGGAAGCGAGGAGGACATCCATTGAGAGTTGTATGTGATAAAGCTTTACAAATGTGGATCATGAAAGAATTTCATGAAAGTCTTTGGGATGGACATAGAGCTGTTTGGGTGACCTATGAGAAGATTGAAGAGCACTATTGGTGGAGAGGCATGTACAAAGATATCTCACAATTTGTTGAGACATGCACCAATTGTCAGTTGTTTTCTTCAGTGAGGCATAGAGATGAGCTTCATCCTATCTACCCACTATGTGTTCACTACAAGTGGGTTTTTGATTTGGTTACTATGCCTATTGGTTTATGGGAGATGCATTACATTGTTTTGGCACAAGAAGATCTCACAAATCAAGTGGAAGGAAGAGGATTAAGGACACAGTCTACTTCAGTGGTTTGTAAGTTTTTGTTGGAGGATGTTATTTGCAGGTATGGATGCATTGGAAAAATCACTATAGATAGAGGTGAGTTGGATACTGATGAGGCTAGGGAGTTTTTCTCTCTCCTTGGCATTAAACTTGCTTTGACTTCAACATATAATCCTGAAGGTGACGTAAAGAGCGAAAGAGGCCATTCCCGAATTGTGAAAACCTTGGCCAAAGCATGCGATGGACGGGTCATAGGTTGTTTCCTCATGCTTTATGGGCTGATCGCACTACTCACAGTGTGACTAAAGGATATATGCCAGCTGAGTTTATGTATGGGCAACAGCCAGTCATGCCTACAGAGACTTGCACACTTACTTGGAGTGCTTTACCATGGCAACTAGAAGAGATGACTATAGAGGATATTTTGGCTCTTCGTATTTGTCAATTGGAGAGGAGATATGAAGATATTGAGAGAGCTGTACAAAAGCTCAAAGAGGCCAGAATTTGCAACAAAGACCAATTTAATAGCAAACACAGATTGAGACCTGGAGAGATTGAGGAGGGAGATTGGGTGTTGGTCTATGACAACAGTCTAGACAATCAGTATAGTGCTATCCACAAGGTTTTGAGATGATGGTTTGGGCCTTATTTGGTGCAGCATGTCCATGACAATGCTATGTATTCCTTGGCATAGTTTGATAGCACGACCTTATGGATTCTGATTGCAGGAAAGAGAATCAAATTATTCAAGAGAAGAGATGATGCAACCTATGCAGTTGAGGAGTTGGATGATAAAATTTATGATGGACTTGAGCTAGGAGATGATGAAGATAAAGAGGTGGATATTGTAGATGCTTTTACAGAAGACGAGGAGATCACATTGACTGTCAAGCTTGGCGGTGATGAGGATGGATAGCTGTGGCCCATTTGGAGGATGTGCAAGTTTGGAGGGGGCGGATGTCGTGACAATGTGTGTCCGCCACTATGAACTTGAGGGTGAAGTTTTTCACCAAGATTTTGATCTCATTATTCAGTGTCATTAGGAATTTATTTTCCATTGTGTGTGACTTTTTGTTTGCATTTTGCATGATGCATGAGCACATGTAGTTAGGCTAGGCACAATTTCTTCAGTGCATTCATAATTTTTGTGTAGAGCATCAATTGATTGACTGCATCGTATAGATCTTAATTTGCATATTTTCTCAAAACATGAATGATTGGACACAAGTTTTATTTAATAGCATATTATTAATAGGGCTTATTGCATTGCAACACTTGTTGAAGTGATCAACCCAAAGCAAGGTCATGAATTTTGAAGATAGGAAGCATGGAAATTCTTCTTGTCACAAGATTTTGTTGGGATGCAAATTCGAATGACTTGATGTTTGTAAGAAAACAGAGCAATGATGAGTGTCATTGTTCAAGATAGTCAGGGTGCTATACATGTGTATTGCAAGGGATCTTTTGAGAGAATAAAAGACTCGTGCCTTCAAGATGGCTTGCCAAAGGACTATTTAGAAGCCACACAATCTCATGCCCTTGATGGCTACTATGTTCTTTATTAGGGCACAAGAGCTTTGGATCCGATTTGGAGTTATAGAACATTCTAGAAACCCCTCGAGATGAATTGGGGACTAACCTTCAATTTGTAGATCTCTTGATCTTCCAAATGAGTCGAAGGTTGAGAGCTAAGTGGCCCCTATGATGGTCACTAGTGATAGTGCATAGTGTGGACACTATATAGCTCGAGTTTGTGGTCTTGTGGCACCACATGCACACATGTTTTTGGGTACTTTGACTGATGAAAATGGCTTGTCCTGGGTATCAATGAGTTCATCTCGAGATATTTGCAAACCTCTGAAGTTAAACAAGCTTTTACAAGAGCATTAAAAAGGCCTTGAAGTAGGACTTGTTGAGCTTGTTGTGATAGGAAAGGCCTTCAAGCATTGGAATGATGGACACTCTTCTTGTTTTTTTACATGCATTTCTGCACACTTCACCTCTGGAGACAAGGTAATAGTGGCTAAAATGTTTCATGATCGTGGACTTATTCTGGGCATGTGTGGTGATAATGGCAATGATTGTGGTACATTAAGGATAGCTCATGTTAGCATTAGTGATGCAAAAGTCTCTATGGTGACTATTGGTTTTGGTACGACAAGGACATTGCACCTTGTATACCTCTTTTGCTTGCTATAAATTTATTATCATAGCTTCATGCTTTGTTGCTACTGGATTGGATTTATCCTTTGTTAATGTATTATTTTTAATCGACAGTGTTGCTACTGGTTGGAAAATGAAGAGGATGCACTTTGCAAAGAAATATTGTTATCTTATAGCTACGGAGGAGATTGATATAATGGTACAAAAGATGTTTATTCAAGTCAATGTTTTGGAGGGAGAGAATCCAGTTGAGAATGCATACAGAGGACTAATTTGAGGGACCCTTTGTGTTCTATGGTGGCTCATAGGATCTTTGAGGGATTCTTCATTCCAGGGTAGTCGACAAAGCTTGCGATGGACGTGGAGAACATTGACATCAGATCGATCTATGTGTTTGTTGAAACTGCAGTACTGGTGCTAACCGAGGGGTTGCTCGCATGTTCTGGGAGTGCTGATCATGAATATGGACAACATATGTGATGAAAGAGCCCTCCGTAACTATAACTCAGAAACAACTGTAGAGTACATACTCTTCTCTACACTTTGAATGCTTAAGAGTACATAATCTTGAAGGTGTCCACACCTATGTGAGACAGATGGTTTGCTTGGCACAATGATGACAGCACAAATTCCAAATACCGGCATGCTTGTCATAGGGAAGATGGTGATATAAATTAATGAAAGATAATGGCGGTCCGATTTAGTGGCTGCTATAGCATGATTTAAGGAAACAAAAGCAACATAATTTAGTCTTGGGGAAGTTATTATATGTATATCCTCTACATCACGTGTGTTTGAGGCCTATTTGTAAATATCCTTATTTATGATTTTTTCCTAAATAAAATATATCCCCTTTCTATTCAATCTGTAAATAACCCCTTTATATTACACCCTTTTTTCTGTGAAAAATGTATAAAAATAGTATTTTAAAAATACCTTATTTTGAACCCACATGATGCACACATATATTCATGAGTAACTTACCTAAGAATCCGGTTCGCAGCATCAAGACATCATCTTTTCCTTAAGCTTTGAGTGTAAAAGAAAATAATAATGTGAAATGATGGAAAAGCTAAGGCATTAAAAGCCTTAAGCTTTTACCAAAATCCAAAAGCACAATGTGAAGATGTAGGAGGGAAAACTATATAAGGGTGACACTATGAGAGCCTTAGAGCCATCAAACCAAGGGAGAGAGACTAGAGGTTGAGCTTGCATCCCTGGTCTCCTTGAAGATATCGCTTCGAATTTGGGAGTGTAACGTTGAGGTGGAGCTTGTATCCCTCGCCTTCTTCAAAATTTACTATCAAATTTTGGAGAGAAGGCCTGAGGTCGAGAGCTTTAAGCCCCTCACCTACATTAAATTTTCTGCCATCAAGTTGTTTATGAAGAGTGGCTTGAGTTCGAGCTAGGTGCTCCTCACTTCATCAAAAATCTTTCCTCACAACTTGACATCCCATCTTCTTCTCATCTCTCTCTAATTGAGAATTCATCCTTGTACTCTTGTGATCAAATCCGAACATCTTATGAACCTATATTATGCATATATCTTAAATCAAGAATTTATTTTCTTATTCAAAATTCTTCTGAATAAGTTTTATTTCGTTGCATTCTCCCATCTCAAAGAGTCCCTGTGGCGAGTGACTTCACGAACCCCATGCGAATCCCGTGCGACAATGCCTGATTGCCAAAACCTACAGCTTAGGTACCTCACAACTCAGCGTGGATCATAAGTATATAAGAAACCAATTGCAATGCATCCAGGAGTTACCATGTGATATGCCCAATGCAACTATGAGTGTCATAATGCTCAAACATTTTATAAATTAGCATTGTGCAGTGCAACAAATATTTTTCTTTCCATGATTTCAACCTATACGCCATGCTTCGTTTTGCTAAGGGTCCCCCGAGCATCCTCGTGCGGCTTAACCCCTTTTAACTTAATTTATAAATCATCCTATATGGTATATACAAACAAATAGATCAAAATTTAATATGTTTCCAGCAACAAATCAGCATCAAAACCCCTCTTTCCCCTTGCTGTTTAGGTTGTGCATCGTTGCTAGGTGTAAAGAGAGTGATTTTTTCATGTATTTTTCTTGTAAAAAGTAATAAAAACATACTTTAACATGAGGACATAGCTGAACTGAGGCTTATCCCTCATGCTATAGCCATGTCATACATTCACATATATAAAACTTTTTTTTAATTTTCTAACATTAAAACTTTTTTTTATTTTTTGTTATTTTTCTTTATTTATTCAAATACAAATTCTCATATTATTTATTTATGGGTTGGAACTAATCACAATTATTGAACATTAATTTTACATTCATTTTCACTCCATATGAACCCCAAAATCACAACAAAATCCCCAAAATTTATCGTTTTCATGAAAATCGCATAATTGTGGGTTTTACATTTTTTGTTTTGAATTATTAAACGATTGAATTTTCTGGTTTTGTTCAAGATTTCTAAGATAAAGTTCAACATTTTCAATCAAATGAATCCATTTATAAACAATTTCATCGAACATCTTTCATAAAACAAATAAAATGAGTGCTTACGCATAGAAACCTGATTTTCGAGGTGCATAATTAATGGTTGGGAGGTTGCTGATGCTTATTTTGTGCTGTTGATGATCTCTCCAACTCTAATCTACAATCTCCTCCACTCGGGACCAATATTCCATCAACCTCTTGTATCCAACTCCTTCCCCTTCTTCCATAGGATCATGTGCATGAACATCCCTCAAGAGGAGAGAGGAGAGAGGAGAGAGAAATACTAGAATTGAAGCTCCACCATCAAGCAGCCATTGCACGAATAGAAGGCGGCGACGGGAAGCAAAAATTTGAAGAATCTAATTGTTTTCATCTGTTTGTTGGCTTCTTTTTAGCCTATAATTGCCTCTCCCCACAAATTCATCGTGCCAAAAGGAGACATCGTTCTACCTGCCGTTGCCATTTGGAAAAGCACCCAATCATGCCCCCCCCCCCCCCCCCCCCCCCCCCCCCCCCCCCCGGCCCGCCCCAAGGCATGCCCAATCTTTTACTTCTTGGCCATTTTGGCCTCTAGACCATCTGGCTTCACATTTCTTCCATCCGGCTTTCAAATCGAGTTCTGAAATTTTTTACTTGACCGACTCGACATCTCAAACGGTTGGGAAGCTATCTCTCTTCAATCCGACAGTCAAAACAATTACTATAAATCTGCAATCACCACAAAGGCCAAAGTTTTTCATTTCCATCTTCCTTGGTCTTTAAAATTGTCGAATCTTCAAGCTCTGCCTCCGTCGGCTAATTCTCTTTTTTTCTATGCTTCAGGGTCTCTAAAATTTGCTCTCACATAGCAACCCAAAGACTAGGAACATTGAGCTCTAGAGATGTGATTGCCTTGATGCCCAAAGCAAGCTTGTAAGGGGTAAGGCATGTTGCCACCTTGAAGGATGTAGAGTAAGCCCATAATTTTGATGGGAGTTTTGTATCCCAATCTTCTCTGTGTTGCTCCACTATCTTGATAAGGATTTTGCATAAGGTATTGTGGATGATTTGTCCATGCCATTTGCTATGCAGATATTATAGAGAGGATTTCTTATGAATGACCAATAAGAAGGTAGCCATATGCTTAATGACCTTATTGATCAAATGACTACCACGATCACTTTTACCAATTTCAACAAGCAACTATAGCAAGTGAAAATAATCTTGAACAAGCACTTAGCCACTACTTGGGTTAATTTGTTTAGGAGTACCTAAGTTTCTACCGAGACTTAGTGCAATAATCCATTGTAGTGTGAGGATATATCCATACTTGGTGTAAGATGTTGTTGGTTTGATGGGACCCAAAAGTCCAATCTTCATTTTTGAAAGCATTTCAACAACAAGATTAAATGGAGTGGTAATTGGTCTCAAGAAAGGGGTTGATCAAGCCATTGGCAAGAGTCACACTCTCTAGACAAACTTGCAAACATCACCATGCATGGTAGGCCACCATAATCCTATTTGTTTGATTTTTGTGATAGTGAGATTAGCTACAAAGTGATCTCCTACAATTCCTTGATGAGCTTCTTCCAACACAACATCTTTCTCCATGGGGAGAACCACATGATGTAGTACTTCGAACAAGGTCTATTGGTAAAGTTGGGCCATGATAGATTTAAAATGCCAACTCTGAAGAGAAAATTATTTGTTGTGTGGTCAAAGGCTTGTCCTATATCCAAGAAGACCAATATTTCCTTGTACCAATTTTAGGGTGGGTGAGATGGATCATGTTGTTGATTATCAATTGCCATAGAAAGAATTGTCTAAAAAATCATCGACTCTTGAAGGAGCTTCTCTAGGATCTAGTTAGGAGAGGAAATCTACAATGGCATGCTGAACTCTAGGTCTATGTACCACTTTAAAGTCAAACTCTTAGAGCAATAGTATCCATCTAGCCAAGCATCCCATGACATTCTGTTGCCCAAGTATATTAGGGTAGAATGAGCCACATGAGAAATGAATTACTAACCAAGAAAACAATGTAAAAACTTCTTAACCAAATAAATCATTCCAAGGGATTCTCATTCGATGATAGAGTAGTTTTTCTTAGTAGAGAAGAGTCGTTTGTTAGCATAAAAGATGGGCTAGAACCATCCATTAGAATCCTACTACACATGATCACACTATCATGGCCATATTCGATGCATTCACAAATACATGGAATGGTTTAGTCGAGTCTCGAGGTACCAGAATTAGGGCCTTTGAAAGTAACAACTAGAGTTTGGAATGCTAGATCGACTATCTCATTCCAGGTGAAGGGCCAATTTAGGAATGTGAGCCAATTGATTTAAAGTGATGGACACATGTGCTAGGAGGCATGGATGCCATCCATCCCAACAAACTTGCCCAAAAAACCATAACACAACAGATGGGAAAACTAGAATCATGGCTTACATAATAGTAGCTATCTTATGGGGATACATAGTAATCCCATCTCTTAAAATGACATGGCCTAGCAAAACACCACCTTTTACAGTAAAAAACACTTCATGGGTTAAGATTGAGACTTCTTTGTATCTGGTGAAGTATAGCCAAAGGTGATGCAAGTGTAGGAGTGTTGTGCCAAAGACAAGTCATCCAAAAATATTATAATGAAGTCGGTTAAGCAAGGCCTTAAGATATCTTGCATGTCCCATTGGAAAGAGACATGAGCATTCTTCTAACTGAACCACATCAGAGTATTGGCAAATACTTCCCATGTCGTAATGAAGGCAATCTTGTGTTGATCTTTGGGACCTTATTGTATCTATTGAAGCCATCCAAAAAAGAATACATTTTGTGGCCAACTACCCCTTCTAAGATGAGCTTGAGGTATAGAATGGGAAATGAGTTGGGATAGTGGTAGAATTCAATTTTTTACAATCCACACAAATCCATAATTTCTTATTCTACCCAATCTATTGGGGCAATGAATCCTACTTGGAGGAGTCGATCCAGCTCCTCCTTAACCAATTTGGCCATGTGTAGATTCATGCGATACCTCTACATGCGGATTGGAACAACATTTGATTTGAGTATAGAATCTAGTGCTAATAGAACCAAGGGTCCAATCCTTTCATTTCTAAATAATCCCATGAAAATGCATCCTTAAATTTGGTCAAGAGGGCAATTCACTGCTCTTGGAACTCAAGCTACAAATAAGCACTGATATTCAATGGGTTTGTATATTTTGGATTCAGATAAACTATGGAAAGTGCATCCTTCATGACCCTAGTCACCTTTTATATTTGTGCTTCAAACTCCCTTTCTTGTCTCAATACTTCTACTATGGCACATTATGAAAGGTGAGAAGGATCAAAGCTTGCTTGGAAGAGCTATGGTGGGAGAGCAAGAGCAAGAAAGAGAGAGAGACCAAATGGGAACTCCAACTGTCACAATGTGTGATTGGGCCTTCCTTTATTCAAACTGTCACTAAAAGAATAAAGAATAAAGTGACAATGACGGGTGCTTGCCACCTGCAGTGTGCAGTGGTAGGTACTATTAGTGTAGTAATACACGGGCGGCTAGGTAGAGGCACCTTTATCTCCCAACAACCTCCCACTTAAAGGCGAATCTTCCCCAGTGAGGAGTGAAAAAGACAAAGAGAAGACAATACAATATACACCTGTACAATAGGATGAGGAAAAACGTCATTTCATCCAACGCCCATCAATCTCTTGAGGAAGGCAAAGCGCTCGTTAGTGAAACTTTTCGTGAACAGATCAATAGGATTTTTGTCTTTGGAGATCTTGACAAGGTCAATAGACTTGTCCTTCATGACCCTATATATGAAGTGATACCTCACCTCAATGTGTTTCGTCTTCGCATGGAAGACCGAATTCTTGGTTAGCTGAATAGCACTCATAGAATCCGAATGCAACGTAGGTATAGAATCAATCCCAAGGTCATGAACCAAATGGCCCAACCATATGGCCTCCTTGCAAGCATCAGTGGCTACAATATACTTGGCCTGAGTGGTAGAGAGCCATACACTTTTGAACCCTGGACATCCAAGAGATAGCACGTCTAGTATAGGTGAATACATAGCCAGAAGTGGACTTCCTACTATTTGCATGTCCTGCATAATCAGAGTTTGTGTACCCCAAAACTCTTGTATCATGACCGCCATATCAAATACACATATCTGCTGTTGTGCCTTTCAGGTATCTCATGATACCTTTCACAGCATCCCAATGTTTCTTGCCAAGCGTAGCCATATAGCGTGCCACAACACCAACTGCAAAGGCAATATATGGACGAGTGGCTATCATAGTATACATCAAACTACACATGGCTGATACATAAGGGATCTTGGCTATCTCGTCCCTCTACTCATCTGTCTGTGGACAATCGGCTTGTGAGACCTTCACATAAGAAGGTAATGGACAGCCAATAGGCTTCACATCCTACATGCGGAAATGCACAAGGACTTTATGAATGTACTCCTTCTGTGAGAGGTAGAGTAGTCCGTGATACCTGTTGCACTTAATGCACATACCAAGAATGTGAGAGGTCTGTCCCAAATCCTTCATCTCAAAGCTCTTCTTCAACTAAGATTTAAGAGCATCTAGCTCATCATGAGATTTCCCTACTATCACCATATCATCCACATAAAGTACCAAAATAAGTAATGAGCCATCACGGGCTTTCTTTATGTAAAGACATAGATCCATAGCGCTCATGCTATAGTCATGTGACTGCATAAAGGCATCAAACTTATGATACCACTCCCTAGGTGCCTACTTCAAGCCAAAAAAACTTATGATACCACTCCCTAGGTGCTCCTTGCTAGGTTCTACAAAGCCCTTAGGCTGCTCCATGTAAATCTCATCATGCAAATCCCCATGCAAGAATGCAGTCTTGACATCCATCTGATACATGTCCAAGTCAAGATGCACGACTAAGGCCAAAACCAAGCATAGGGTAGTCATCTTAACCATATGAGAAAATACTTTATCAAAGTCAACTCCATGCTCATGTTTAAAACCCTTAGCAACAAGTCTTGCAAATCCCAAGCCTTCTTACCATTAGGCAATGCAACCAAATCCCAAGTCATATTCTTATGCAAGGAGTCCATCTCAGACTGCATAGCCCTCTCCCAGGAGTGACTTTCACCCTGTGCATAGCCTCATCATAGGTGAGAAACTCTCCTACATCCGTAACCAAGACATAATGCATCAAGGGCTCAAATCGATCAGGTGGACATCTAGCTCTAGTAGACTGTCTCACTGCAGGCTTTGTAGGATGTCTAATACCATGGCCAAGTGTACCAACTGCTATTGCAATTCCAGGCTAACCATCTAGATGTGTAGGCTGTATTAGAGCACGTGGCTCCTCTTGGAATATAACCCTTTGTATCTCGACCACCTTCTCATGCCGCTTATGCATCTTGTGTTCATGGAAGACTAGAGTCAAGGGGCAGTAAGTATTGCAAACCAAAAAGCATTTTCATTCCCTTCAAGGACATTTGGCCCAAACGGGCATGCCAAAAAGATACATGTGGGATGGAAATAACTGATTAAACATGGTCAATAGAGGACCCATCAGCTCTACAAGAGGATAGAGGCTGTCAGCCTTGGCACCTCTAGCAAGCATAAGTCTGCCACGTGTGATCTTCCATGTAGAATCCCCAAATGAAACATGAAACACAGCATTATCAAGCTGCCTTGCAGACATAAGACTATGTATAAGCGCAGGTACATGACGTACATCTTGTAACAGAAAAGTACTGCTAGTTCAGAACTGCAACCGTGCATCACCAATGCCAACAATAGCAAGTGACCTATCATCACCCAAGAGAACTAAACCAAAGACAGTGCAGTAGGAATGGAACTACTAATGGCATGGTGTAACATGAAATGAAGCACTAAAATCCAAAAGCCAGCATTGCCCATACATAGAGTGAGCCTCAGTCAACGGCGTAGCATCACAAGAACTAGCTGCAAGTATGTACTCCCCATCGGAGTCATCAGTCTACATGGCATTTATCTCCTTGATTTTCACATTGTATTTCACATGCATAGTGATGCGATCAGAGGAATTTTCCTATACTTTGTCTTTTTCCTTCTCTTTGCACTTCTCATTGCGCAACTCATGACACTGTGGGCGTATATGACCTTTCTTGCCGCAATGATGAACATGTCACATTAGCATTTCTCCCACAAGACTTGCTGCGCGACTTACCATGTGACTTAAACCTAGACTTCTGCGAGGCTCTACCATGTTTATACCCATGGTCATTCTTTCCATTACTATCTCTGCCTCTAACAGTCAAAGCATGCAACACACGAGAGGCATCCAAGTTCTTACAGTTGATCTCTTCCTACAGAAGAGCACTCTCTACATTAGGCAAGTTCAAAATAGTAGCAGGAGCACATAAGGTAGTGTGGAATACATCCCAAGACTCACTTAGAGTCCCAAGCAAAAACAATGGAGTAACCTCATCATTAAAGGTAATACCATACGAAGTCAAGTTCTTGAGAATAGCATGGAATTGGCTCAAATGAGCAGACATTCTCATATTCTCCTTCATACGCAGGTCCATAAGCTGCTTCAGCCAATATATCTGACTTGTTGGACTTTTCTTGTCATAGAAATTCTTAATTTTATCCCAAAGCTGCCAAGCACTCTGTGCTCCCTCAACCACATTGTAATGCACCCGTTTAGTGAGAGACAAGATGAGGGTGGACTTGCATAATTCATCAATCTCATTCCTTTCATCATCAATCATAGTTTCAGGTTGCTCGCCATGCATCCTTAAAAGCTTTATCTACGATTTCTACACCAATACTTGCCAAATTGGCTCTTCCAGTAGGCATAATTCATACCATCAAGCTTAGTGATGTTGAAGATAGTACTGTCAATGGAAGAAGATGCCATGCTACAGTCCAAAATGGTGCAAATAGTTCAAAACTGCTTGTTATTTTTTGTTGTAAATAGGCAAAATACCACGAAAACCAAGACAAAATGACCACAAGAACTGATAGCTAATGATGCTGCCCACCAAGTACCATCAAAAGTACATAAAATCACGATGATTTCGCATGAAAATTCCATGTCAATCCATGCATAACTACTTGGTGTAATAAATTATAGCTAGGTACAATGAGAGCAAACTGTAGGCAAAATGAGTGCACCAAGTCAACCACTAGCTGTCAAAGCATAACCGGCATCAAGTGGGCATAAATCAGCAAGTGATAGTCATATGGACATCGAGCAAACACCCATGCATGTCAAATGAATCCATCAATAAGCCAGCACACCCCCTGTGTAATAGGGCAAAGTGTACACAACACTGGTAAGACCTGATACAAAGAGGTGTATGCTCAGGGAGTGCAAAGCCCAAATCAGCCCAAGTACATCTGTGAGGACCACCGCATATCAACTATGCAACATCCAAGTAAAGATCCGAGTCTCAAGTGTCCGAATGCTCAACTAGCATAAACTACATGCTCAATGTTTATCAAGCATGTCACGATGCACAAAAGACGTAAATATCAAGCAAAGAAGCCCAACAAGGGCATATGATAGCATCAATGCCAGAAGATCCAAGATCAAGCATCAATAAGACCTCATGAGCATATAGGCCGTGTAGCATCCATACATAGCATCCATAGACCTCAAGTACATCCAAACTGTAACTCTGGCAAGCCAAGAAATAGGCAAAGTAAGCTCCGAGCAATCAAATGTCAAGCCAAAGCAAGGCTCAGTAGCATCTAACTCCAAACAATGTAACATGCTTGTAGTAGTAGCATAGGCCAAGCATGTCAAGACCGGTCAGACATAAGCAAAGTACATGCCATAAGTACATCAAAGATGAAGATCCCAATGCTATGCAAAGTGAGCTCAAGCTCAACCAATGATTTGAGAGCAAATCCAAGCTCTATGTCGATCCCCGAGAGTCACTATATCAATGTATACATCCAAGACATAGCCCGAATCCTACAGGCATATCCAAACATAAGCAAATAAGCTTCATCACTTAATATTCCAACAGCAAATAAACATCCAAAACTAAGCAAACAGTGGCTCAATCCTATTAAGAAGTAGTGATTGTGGTCATGCAAGAAGTAGCGATTGCGGTCATGCAATGCTACATTGGATGGGTGTCAAGGTAAAATTAAACACCTCACTTAAGAGGGGGTGTTGGCATTGTAAGCTTTGGTGTTTGCAGATGTGTATATGTGAAAGCACTCTTATGTGCTTAATATTGTATGGTGCATGAATATGGATGAGAGATGTGGAGTAAAGTGTGCCACATAGGGCACACATGTAAAGTGTGGGTTGTATTGTGTCACGTGGGGATACACATGGAAAGTGTGAGGGATCATTGATTGGTATCTCTTCCTTTATATATGTAACCAATCTATGCAATGAAAAGTAGAGAGAACATTTGAGTGTGCATATTGTGTGCCTTCTCTTTGTAGCCATGGAGTTCCTTGTCTATTACAATCCTCTGTGATAATGTATCAATCATTTTCTTACACACCATGATCAACCCCACATTGGGATTCTTGACAAATCCAAGCTCAAAACCAAAGACAAACCATAGGTATACTTTCCCATATGTATAGGCACCAACCAGGCATAATCGAGCATCAAATGACTATGTAGCACAAGCATAAAGTGTAATGACAAAGGGCTGCCCTATTTTGGGCTACCTGTGGACTATATAAAACAGTCAATGAACTGAGTAAATTCAGCCCCAAAAGCATCTCATATCATAGGCATATATTCCCCAAGCATTCGGGGCGCATTCGGGACCAACCGAGCAACCACATAAACATAAAGTATTGATGTAACACTATTTGTGGCTACCTGTGGACTGTGGAAAACAGTCAAGGACTGAGGTAAATCAATCCAAAAATCAATGCCAATGATAACCACCAATGTCAAGTATCAAGGGGGTGTTCCCAAGTGCCAAATGAAGTGTTTTCAAGCTGCCAATGAGTGCGAAGGGAGGGCTGAAGTGAAAAATGATTTTTTTTACAGGTTTTCAAGCTAGCCCAAACTGATATGGGGCCTGTGGAAGGGTTGGGAAAGGTCAAGGCAAGGTTGGGGGAGTAGTCAAGGACCCCCAAGAGCTCCCTCTTGAAGGGCAAAGTCACCGGTAGAGAGTACGCATCACAAGAAGCAAGGACATGGCTTCCTTGCTTCACAAAACCTATGGATTGAAGTAAAATAACAAAAAAGAGAGCTCAAATACCTCTAAAGGAATGCCCTGAGGGTGCCCAAATGGGCCGGGTAGGTGCTCAAGAAGCCGAGGAGTGATGGGAGCTCGGGAGAGTCCGCTGTGGCTATCGAGAAGGAGACCCAATGAGTGTAGGTAATCAATAGGAAGTTGAAGGAGTCACGAACCAAGTCAAAATGCCCGAGCAACCATGCTCTGATACTAGTTGAAATGTGAGAAGGATCAAATCTTGCTTGAAAGAGCTATTGCAAGAGAGCGCAAGAAAGAGAGAGAGACCAAATGGGAACTCCAATAGTCACAACGTGTGACCAGGCCTTCCTTTATTCAAACTGTCACTAAAAGAATAAAGAATCAAGTGATGGTGATGGGCGCCCGCCACCCATAGTGTGCAGTGGCGGGTACTATCAATGTAGTAATACCCGGGCGACTAGGCAAAGGCGCCTTTACCCCCAACACATTATAGCCGTAGCTTGTGCCGCTTCTACTCCAAAGTCCGAAATTAAGATTTTTGTACCCTTGGAAATTTGATTTGTGTTGGTATCAACTCCTAGGTAGGATAAAGTAGGGAATGCATATTCTAGTATTGACTAATTTGCATGATATCAACAAGACAAAAGGGTTCCAAATATGCATTTGCTACTAGGAAAGTAGCTTCCCCATCATCATCCAAACCATCCACCATGTTGACTATCTCAGCCCACCACTAATCTGAAAGCCTACTGATGGTGATGGGATTCTATTTAAAAAGATTCTAATTTTGTTGTACCTTATTGAATTTTTAGCTAATCACAATCCCATTTATGAGTGATTCACACTTGCTCCAACCAAGGCAGTAATCCTCACTTGCATGATCCATATTAAACACCAGCAAATGAATGAAAAATGGAACACTTACTACTTCCATCAATATTGAATGGATAATTCCTAGGGGTCGCACTCTACTGATTTTCCATGCGGGCCAAAAAGGGGGCTAATTTCTAATTCATCATCCCAAAATCCTATAACAAGTGGCCGTTGGGATAATGTTGACACCTAACCTACTGTCGAGCAAAACATTGTTGATTACTAGATCCTTAAACAGAAGAGGAATCACCAAAATAATGGAATCTAACAATGGTCCTGGTGGAATTCGCTCTTGCTGCATCTTGTGGACCTTGTCCTCTAGTGTGGTTGTAGTTGGCCATCACTTTTGGTTCCAATGGTATATGTCGATCCAGTTGAATCATTTTTAACAAATGGTCCTTGAATGCTAGGATCAAATTTAGCAAACCACCCAAAGGAACAGTGATAGAGACTAGTCCCCATGTAGTTGGTGTTTTAGAATTTGTTGGAACCACCTATGAAGAAGGTTGGGCCTCAACTTCTAGTATTGGTAGGTTCCCTTCCACCCACATAGGCATTAACTTCAAACAAGGAGTTGGGACTGTGCACTCTACATCACCATCGATGATCTTGCTGCCTCTTTTGCTCTGGCGGGTATTGAAGTTATTGGACCAAGAGTCGTGACTGTGGATTCTACATTGCCATCGATGCTCTGTTGTCCCTTCCACTCTTGCAGGTAATGAATCTGATACGAGAATTGACTACAAATCCCTCATTGTTGTTGGTTCCTTTCCATCCACTTAGCTACTTAGTGGTATATTTTCTCCTATTCTACCCACAAAATTCATGTAGGCTTCTTGTTGCTCCATTGAGCTTTTTGCATGATTGAATAACTATATTTACTTCTAACTTAGACAGCTCTTTGATTTCCAGCATATTGATTGAAGGCAAGGGATTCTGATCCTAACTTTGCCTCTTCTTCTGAGCATCATTTGCTGAGGCTTCCACACACTTCAATCTCTAGTGTCTTTTCTGCATACAAAAGAAACATTGTTTGTACAAGGGGTAGTAATTTCCTCCTTAGTCTCCTCAATTCTTCCTCATCCTCCATGGCCCACACCAAGAGATAGGTAATCCTATTGGGTGTAAGTGATTATCAATGCCATTGTTTTAGATGGTCTAGGGGTATTCCAGTTGATCGGCTCCATTCCTCACGTGTCTTGCCATACCCCAATGTGTCCCATTGGCATTGTGCTAGCATACTGTGAGGTGTCCACTGCTAAGCTCATTCCAAGGCACACCTTTAGTAGTCCATCAGTAGGTTTTTCCAAATGATGTCACCCAATGTTTCCTTGGAGTATCATGCATTTGTCACTTAGACCGTACTGAGTCTACATCGCAATGGAAGAGTTCCAACCGAACCCACTAGGATCGATCTGAATTTGGGGTTCCTAAAATTAGTTGGGTCTCCTAACAATCAGCTAGTGTCAGTAATTTTGAGTTTCCACTTCCTATAGGATTACTCGAATTGAAGCGAACTTTCCATTGCACATGGTTCAAAGAGAATGGGAGATGAAGGGGAGTGCGGTACATCAACCCTCCTACCCATAAGGAAAAATCCCATTCTGGCCCCTAAAACAATGCAAGTCGATTCTACCTAGTGACTAGTTGGTCAATTTATCGTTTTTCTATTTCTATCACCGATTTAGAAAAGCTCCCAACTACTAACCGAGAAACCTACCATTGGATGGTGGACCCATCGAGGGTCACTCCCACCCACTTTCCTTTGATGATAGCATCATCTTTAGTTTTTTAATTACCTACAACACATTTATTGAAACATATACAACCAATTTTCTTAATTAGTCTATTAAATCACAAGTTCCTTCACATAATTTATCTCATGGACACGCATACAATTCAAAAACCCTTGAGAAAAAAATTTCCTTTATTATATTGGAAGTTTATTACAATTTCCATCTTTTCGATCCTGTGGAAGATATACAGAATTCCATGAGGGTATTCTGCCCCCACCAAGATTCCACCCTTGTAACTAGTATTAGGGTTCGAGGATCCCATCCTGGGTCATGAACGGGCTCGTAAGATTCTAGGAGTAATGAGGAATTTACGGCCAGAGCCCCCCTTGGCATTCACATTTCCTACTACTCAAGACTATCCCTATGGACAAACCTTTCCACTACGGAGCCGGTCTAAGCCTCTCGAAGCAATAACCATGACCCCCTTAGAGTAGGGTCTTGCAGCTAGCTTGGGGGTAGCTTGGTGGGATCTTTCCTTTTATCATGTTTTTCAATAACACAAACAATCCCTTCAAACATATAATGATGCAATGACAATCACACCATTGTGCAGCTCACATCTTCGCATAGCCAAGGTAGACCTTAACCTAAGGTAACCTCATAATCTAATGAGGATTCTCCTCCCCATAAAGAAGTGTTGATCACATTTCTTTCAACTTTGTTATGCAAGACATGAATTTCCCATTTAGGGCTAACTTATCCAACATAAGCGATACCATTGCACAAACTATTTATGCAATATATTTCTATTTCAAATTTTGGGAGTTTTGTAGGTAATACGATAGACTGGGAGGGTTAAGTTGTTCTTCACATTTTTAGATTCCATCCAATATCTTCTTAGCATTGATCTCTCCTAAGAATTAGCAAGTTTCCTTAGTTGATGCCTAGTAAAAATACGACAACAAGACAATTTACAAGGCTTTTAAAAGACTTTCACAAGTGTTAATTCAATACTTGACCTTGTCACATTTGACAATAAACACCATATTGGGGAGTATGGGAATTTCCCATAAGTTTGGGACATGTGGTCAAATCTTTGGATTTGCCATAACTTGAACACTATAACTCCAAATCAAGCACTCTATAGCTCAATAGATTCCATTTTCCAAGCACTTTCCAATGATAGGTCACATAATATGGTTTTGAGAAACTTATGGGCATGTTATCCCGGTGCCACCTTTTTAGTATTCAAAAAATGGGAATTGGAAGATTCCCAAACTCACTAATATTGTGTTAATAGATATATCGAGTTATTTTATTTAACTAATCTTGGGTGCGCATATAGTCATTTACTCATTTCATGCAATATCCTCCTACAACTATTTCCATCATGATTCTACGTATTATAATATTGACTAATCTAACTACAAATCATAGGTAGCAATTAACAATTTATGCATGTGGTACTAATATGCTCTCTACATGAAAGCTGCCATTTCGTGTAAGTGTAAATATGGAAGGTAATATTTTATGTACTTGATTTTTATATGGATGCTGTCCATGCAATCTAACAAGTATTTTTTGTACCATTTAATGCAAAAGCTAACATTTTATGTAAGATTTCGACAAAAAACTTATTACTTTATATGGTGACATGAAAATAATAGCCTGTTTTTTAGATGGTTTGGCACAACGACATTGAGAATTTTGTCTTTGCTTGCACTCATGTTCGCCACACCCAATGTTTTGTTGTGTTAGTGGCAACTCCAACAATCTCGGGCACTCCCATATTTCTGGCAATACCCGGCAGTTGCAGTGGATCTCATCGTCTTTGCACCTCATTGCTTTGGAGCCATTTTTTGCAAGTGGGCTTGAGAGATAAAGGAGGAATGAACTCGAGATGGGAGAGCATGAGAGAAGATTACCTAGTCGATGATTGAGAGAGGGGGGGATTGAGTTAACTCTCTCCCTCTCTAACTCTCTTTTAAAAACTCTCTCTCTCTCTCTCTCTCTCTCTCTCTCTCTCTCTCTCTCTCTCTCTCTCTCGCAGCTTCTCGAGGTAACTCCCTCTCTCCCTCTCTCTCTAACTCTCTCTCGCAGCCTCTCGAAGTAACTCTCTCTTCAACTCTCTCTCTCAGCCTCTCAGAGAATCCTTCTCCTTACTCATTTGAGTAGAGTGTAGGCCTTTATATAGGCAGAAGGGAGTGCATGCTACCTCTCTCTTCCCTTCTCTTTCTCCTCTATTTATGCCAAAATAGCTCCTTTAGTGGGAGCTTCTCTTTTTTTTTCCACGTGATTGTGAGGCTATTAACGACAATGATGATGATGATGACGACGATGACGATGACGATGATGAGACCTGCGACCTGTTCGATAGTGTCAGCCAATTCAACACCTTTCTTTATCTTATCTTTTCTTTTTTTTTAAAACGTTAGTTCTAATGTCAATAACTTATATAAGCTATATAAGTTTAATACTATCCTTACTAACTATTAAACTTACTAACTAACATTATAACTATCTTACTAACTAACACATAAACTAACCTTATAAACTAAGTTACTAACTAATATTGACTAACTTATAAATTAACTTAGTATCGACTAACTTATAAATTTATTAGAGGCACGAGAATGTTATACATGCCTCCATATTGTGAGGAGCCATATGGCAAGTACCATACCATCATCAATTGAGGCTACAATTGATTGCCTTGCCGAATGACATGGATTGTTACACTTGGTACACAAGAAAGTTTTGATTGTAGTCTTACAAGCACCCTCTAAGGGTTTGTGGCCCTTGTTCTTCATCTTGGACTTTGCAGACTTTCACCATCCCTTATCCTCAGAGTCCTCTCTCTTCCTCTAAGTCCAAGTTCAAATTTGAGTCACTAGATTCTTGATGATGGCTTTTGTTAGTAGATTTAGCTGATTTCTTGCCTTTTTTAAACTTCTCCCCAACTAGAAACATTTCAACCCATAGAATGCGCGGATAAAAACAATCCAAATTATGACAAAACAGATCTTTTGAAGTCAAAGCATTGCGGATATCTTAGTTAACCCCTTGCACATATAATGAGTGCAAGATTTCACCAATAGTTTGTGTATTTGGACACATTCTACCTTTTAGGACCTTAAATTGAGCAATGTAGCTTTAGGTTATAGTATCTCCTTACTTGAGATTGTAGAGTCTTTCTAACTTTTGGGTATTAGTTTTTTGGTCTAGTTGTAATTGTCAGTGGAATGCTGTCTTGGCACCATCAAAAGTTGCCCAATTATTTTTTGTTGAAAGCCAAGCTACCACCTTTTTCCACATCAATAACTCAAATATGGCCATGTTACGGGTGGGATCTATCTAGGCGGGAAAATTGAATGTATATGCCACCTCAAACTATCAAAGAAAAGCATCTGGATCCTTGAATAATGAGCCAAAAAACTTAGAAAATGGGGCCCATGTCTTGGTATCCATCCAAGTATGGATTGGGATGCCACAAGGCAGAATGGTAAAACCACAATCAGATTTGCAGATGCAAACAGCCACCCTCCTAGCTTTAGAGGCATCACATGAACGGTTAGCAAAACTATGAGCACATCATGAGGTCAAGAATAGAGTGCAAGTGATGTTTATTGGGTTGTGAAGTAGACTTCTCCACTAGGAGTTTGTTATTGGTGAGGAATGTAGCCTTAGGAGAAGGTACCCAACACTGCTAACTCATGCCTAGATTGATATGTGAGTAGAGGCTAGATGTCCTCTAGTGGACTTTGAGAGCGCATGCAAATGTAGACCTCCATGCATAAGAAAGATTAGCATGATTGCCATATGTAATTGATTCCAAGTCTAGGTTGTGGTTGCCAGGTGGAAGCAGAATATACCCTCTCTAATGAGACTACAGAGTCTTGATATACTTAGACCCGACGCAAAGATATGCTATCATTGTAGACGCATCACTCACATCATATCAAATAGAACATACCTAAACATGAAATATAGATAGAATGATCAGTAAGCAAAATGCCCATATATTCCATAAGTTCAATTTACAAGGTCCATACAATGTGCCATAGTCTCTCTGGGAGATAGTAAGAAAACAGACAATGATTGAAACTAATGAATACATCAAGGATTGGCCAACGATAAGGACCATACAAAGTATTGCTAAAAAATACAACACTCAAGTTAGATAACCATGGCTGCAATAGCAATGTAATAGTGATTTGATTTGATTAGAGTGTATAACATTGGCAATAAGTGATTTATGATGAACTTTAGCTTTGCCAAGCTTGAAAGAGCTTAAGTTAATTAACTAGCAAGTGGTTGGAAAATCAAATTCAATATTCAAACTAACAATTGTGTTGTACTAGTGGTCCAACCTAGCCTAATAGCCAAGGGAGCTTAACGAGTTGAAGGTGAGCATGGGTCTGATTTTGCAAGTACTCTCGTACATCAACTAATCCAAGTTTATATGAAGTCCATTTCCATTCTTCAAATTCCTCCCCATGTGCATTGGATGTAGAACTGGACATGTCAACTTCATGTGCCACTATGTTAAAACCTCCCCCTTATTAGGCATTTCTCTTGCTACATCTTTCCCAATGATGCCCATTGTCTTTCCTTGAATTACACATTGTTATATCCATATATGTTGACAATGTCAAGCAAGGAATCTTCCCAATTTATTGTTATATGCATCATTGTACTATCTTGCACATTGAATTCTACCCTCGATTGTTTGCTAGTCTCAGCACTTGGATTTCCCCAATAAAACATTCATAATTCTTGTAGGAAAAAGAGGCCCTACTTCAATGATGCACTTTATGCTCTTGCACAAGAACTATGTCCAAGTGATGTAAGTAAACCCACTTCCAAAACATTAATCTCTTCACCTCCTTGTTCATGCCTTTTACACTTAAACCTCCTCATTTAGGCATCTTCCGTAGCATTAGGTGGCCTCCCTATAAGGAAGACTAGCACACCTCTCATATTGAACACAAGAACATTGTTGCAAAACCTTGTCGGCATCAAGGGTAACTTTTTTAGATGAGGCTTCCCCCTTCTCTTTCATATTTTTCTACTAAGATGAGGCAAGCAACTTGAACATAGTCTGGAGTTTGTAGTCTACACTAGAGTCGATTGGTAGGTTGCATTGTATTGTGCTTTGCTCCCAATGGGACCATTTCATTGATGTTATTGCCATTTAGGCTCTCAGTGCTGTGTTTGCATTTGGGAGAACTCACCACCAATCAGAGTTTCTTGGTTGTTCTTCATTGTTGCCTATCACCTCGCCATAGGTTCATCTTCATTCTTTGCTTAGTGCTTACCATTGAGATCATTTTAGCAAGCTCCCATGTAGAGAACTGCATAGGGCAACACATGTCAAGATGGAGTACACGTGCATGTAATTATTGAAGGCTCCACTAACCCTCTACTTCGGGACCACACCTTATTGATTGAAAACTTTCTCTCATCGAATTGTCCATTAAGTTTTCAAAGTGAACTTTTCTTCCTTCTATTCACCCTTTTTAGAGTAAAGGCACTAGTTAATGTTCTAGTAATATGATACTTTATTGGTGCTTACAAGGTCTAGCAATCTAACAATTGCGCTTGGCTTTGTGCGTAGTAGAGTGAAATAAGAGCTCTATGATTGGCCATCGAGTGTTCAATTCTTGCCATTTTAATAGTGCTATTCTATCAAAACTTGCATTGTCTTCATTGAAACATTATAAGGTCCCTTTATGTGATTTTGTTTTTGGTCGTTGCATGAATGTTATGAACCATCACGAAAAAATTTTGGTTGTGTTAGAATGAGAGACCAAGTCGAGGACTTGATGGAGCTCAAAATGGATGGGAATCATCAAAGACTTCAGAAAATCGAAGCGCCTTTCTTGAGGTGTTATTCTAGTGTCTCCTCTACCTATTTATGCGTGGCAAGGACCCTTGCCAACTCTTTGGCTCTGGTTTATTTAAGTATTTGCAGGTTAGACTGGAATCTTGGTCCCTTTATCGTATTGCAAAATCTAGGGTTAGGGTTCAGAAGCACACCGTGTAGGGTTGAGGGTTTGTGTCTAATTAATGATATACGTTCTGTGATTGTGCTTGCCTGCGTGCGTCGCAATACTGGTTCGTGTGTGTGTAATGCGGGAAGCTATGGCGGAATCGATGCGGTCGATGTCCTGTGGATGGCAGAGTCGTCGGCCGAGCACTTGCACGGGAGCAACCTTTTCTTCCCTACCGTAGAGTCCCGCGGTAACGTCGAATATCAACACCCCCCCACCTCTCTCTCTCTCTCTCTCTTTCAGATGAGAGGAGTGGGAGGGCTGGCATATTTCATCGCCTTGGGGAGCAGCGTCTCTGCAGTTACCCTCTGGTACCGACCATGCCAGCCACAAGCCCTCCGAATATGCCGGGGTCAGTCCTGTCTTGCCTGTGACCAACTTGAAGTCAAGTCATTCCTGAAAAATTGTGCTGCAGAAAGCAAATGATGGGCTCGTTCATTCTAAAGCTTCTTGTGGAAGTTGGAACTTGGTAGTGTGTGTCTGTGACCAGGGAAAATGGGAGAGCTGCAAGGGGTAACCCACGCCTTTGGAAGCAACACCATCACTGTAGGGTTGGAGTTAGTGGTAGAAAGTGTATATGAAACCCTTCCCATGGTTTTATCTAGTATTGTGACTTCTACATTGAGTCTCATCATTGAGGGCCTTGAAAATGTCACCCAAACAAGGCACTCTTGAAGAAAGAATTCTTCAAGTGAAACTAGATGTTTGTAACAATGAATGCTCCAAATTTCAGTCACATTGAGGGCCTTGAAAATGCCACCCACACAAAGCACTCTTGAAGAAAGAATTCTTTAGGTGAAACTAGATGCTCGTAACAATGAATGCACCAAATTGCCTCAGTAACCAACACCAAAGTTAATAATCCAACCTCTCTCAGGATGCAATGCCGCCACAACTAGGAAAAACCCTCTTCCAATGAATGAAAATTGCATGAGTTGTCTCTATTCCAAACATGTGCCAAGACCACATCCAAGTAGTACACAGCAAGTAGTCCATAAAATGCATATGCAAGTAGTACATAGCAAAGTTTGCATATCTTTGATTCTCAATAGAGGAGCTACTAGTGGTTTGAGTATGTTTGCTTCCTCAAGCTTGTTAGATCCTAGGACTCTTTATAGAAGGGCACTTGCATGGTGTAGCTCCATTCTCTTCACCTTGCTTTTGTTGCTTAGCTACATAGCTCCTTTGCCCTCATGGTTGTGAAGCAAGGTGCTTTTGGTTACTTTTTCCTTGCATGCATGCAAGGGAAGGGAGGTGCCACTTGTGAAATAAAGAGTGAAGTTAAGGCAACTAATGTACATTTTACACATGTTGGGCCACCACTCACATGTCCAATGCCCATTGAAGGTGGAGAATTTTTTTTTTGGAGGATGTTAAAAATAGCCAAGGGCTTAGAGTAGTTGATCAAAAGCATAACACAGTCCAAGACAACAATCTATTGTTCTTTGCAATAAGGTTTGATGGTACTAGTCATTAGCCATTATTGGAATAAAGCCCATTTGAAGGAGGTATGACCACCTAGTTTTTGCCTTGTTAATCCAAGTTTTCGTCTTTCAAATTTCTTTTCTAAAATAATGTGGTTACGTTGATAAGGGTAAAGTATTTACATCTCCGTCCTAGCAGTGATGGAACAAGCTAGGCCTTAGATCTAAGTGTGCTTACAAGCTTCATATTAGAGACCTTAGCTCCCTATAGAAAAGTCTAAAAATCTGGTACTTAGGAGCAAGACCTTCAGAATAGCAAGGAACTTAGCTCCCTATAGAAAAGTCTAAAAATTTGGCACTTAGGAGCAAGTCCTTCAAAATAGCAAGGAACTCAACTCCCTATAGAAAAGTCTAAAAATCTAGTACTTAGGAGCAAGACCTTCAAAACAGGATGGTAGTCTTTGGTAGAGTAGATGGACACAATTCTGGTGGTTTTGGACTTGCTCTTCCAATGACGCTTTCATTTCTCTTCCTCCAAATAGACTTGATTGTAATCGTTGAAAGGGTGTTGACTAGCCACCATGAAACTTCATCCAGAGTACCTTGATCCTTGAATAGTGTAGTGCTCGTACCAAAACTAGTCCTACATTAGAGCTTTTTAGCTGTACTTTAATTTGTCGCTAGATTGGGCCAACCATAAGACAATCCTGGAATAGATGCTTCTCGTCCTCTTCATGCCGCTTGCAAAATGGGCAAAATAGGGTGATGGGGATTTGCTTAGCCAATGTCCCTCTCATTGGCAGCTTCTTGGACATTAGTCTCCACTTGAAAACATTAAGTTTGAATGATGGTGTGGCTCTCCACACTTTCTTTTTGTCTGCGCTTCCATGTTGACATCTTGTCCATGGGATAACATCTCTTCCACTTCTCAAGTAGATAGAGTGGGATGGTGGGCGTTGTGCACCAAAGTCTCTCCTTCTTTTGTACTTATTGAGCCGCTTCCCTACCGAACTTTCCAGAGTCAATAGCAACAGTGAGGGTTGTTGGATTATTGAGGTTGGCTACTCAAGTCTTCTATATTTGAATATATTACCTAGACATAGTTGCTCCTCATGTGTCTGATTAAACTAATTGTTGATTTCTTGCACTGAGAGCTAGCGGGTTTGCTCTTGATTTCAGATTTGCTCCCATTTCCTTAGTCCCTTGGCATGAAGCCTCTTGTCCATGATGTAATTACTTGTTATGTAAGTAGCCGGTGGATCATATGCAAACAAAATCATCCAGATGTTGGAGCTAAGAGATGGGTCTCCTTTCCTATTGGTGGAAGAGGGCAACATAGATTGCACAATAATTGGTTGCCAACTTCTTACCAAGGCTTGTGCTAGATCTGATTAGGGCAACTTTATTGGCCTTTGGTAGTTGCATATGTCGTCTTGCCAGCCAAACACTTGCCCATGCACTAGCCGCTCTAGTTGACCCCTCTATCCATGCATGCATGCATGCAAGATCTGCACCCATGGTTGATTCTCATTCATCCATATCGTGTTAGCTTTTTCAGGGAGCGATTCGAGGCCCATTCCTCCTTCCTTGTGTGTGGTGATAGTTTCCTAGCCAATTTGGACATGCGATCATCTGCCATCATTGCTCTAGAGGAAGTCTCTAAACACTTTCTCTATGGTTTGCCAAGTTGTTTTGCTAAGGGAGAATAGTGATGACATGTAGACCACAATTGATGTTAGGACATTCTTTAGAATTGTCATTTTCCTTGCCATGGGCAATGGAGTGCCTTTCCACTTGTTTATATTGTCCTTAATATCATTGTGATATTATTGAAATCTTTGTTTTGGGGTAACGCCAACCCCTATTGGGGCTCCAAGGTACTTGACTGCCTCACCAGGTTGGGACGGAAACCATATTCCAGCATCCACTCTTTTGGGCCATCTAAGGAGAGTGGGATGAGCTCTATTTTCATTTGGTTGATCACTGACTTTGAGAGTAGGTTGAACTTTGCAAAGGTGGATAACAGTTTGTCCACTGAGGACTTCTCATCAGCAACTACTATCGATGCACAATTTTTCACAAATAATTGAGTAGCAGAGATTGAGCCACCTGAGAGTGGAAGCCCTTTAATTACCTACTTCTATAGCTTGATGTCAATCTTGTGCAACAAGGGTCAATGATCCATCTTTCAAACTTGCTTGCATTCTAGTTAGCCCCATAATAAATGAAAGTAACCTCTTTCTCATAGCATATGAAATTGAACACTTTTTGCAAAATAAGTTGGAGCCCAATTAGCAACTTTGACCCTAATGTTGTTTAGGGCATATCTTTCTTGGACCGTTCTACATCCTTGTAAGTGACTTCCTCCAAAAATTATACTTAATTTCTAGAAATTTAATTGGCTCCCTCTTCTAGAAATTAATTGCCTTATCAATCAAACCATTTTGGTCACTTCTACTCTTTTATCCAATTACTTGGATGCAATTTATGATTTGTGACTAATTACTTTCTTTTGCTCAACATTGTGTACTAACCTTCAACTAAGGTCAAATGTTAGCTTCAACACATACAAATGTAGCCCCCCAAACAAAAGGAGATTCCAAATGCCATTCACACATTAATGTCCTTGTGCCTTACTTGAATAAGGCAACATGGAGCAAAACTATAACTAAAGAGAAACATGCAATTAAAAATGATTTTAGAAAACATGAAAAGTGACAAAGGACAATATATTTAAAAAAACATTAGCTTTTCAAATAGATGGAATCTCAAGTGGAAATAGAATCCAATTTCAAAATATGTAAAATCAATATAAACTTCTTTAAAATCTCACAAAGATGGGTAAGTATACAAAAGGTATGTTCACATTCTAAGACTACATAAATAAGCCATGACCTAATGGGATTGTAGAGTGGAAGCCCAAAAATTCAAGCCTTAAGAATTTAAAGTTTAAATAGAATAGAAGTTACTCGTTCTCAAGTGTGCAAAATTTGAGAGCTATAACTTTCTCTCCTCCATTCTCTTCCATTGCTTGAATGCCTTGGAGAGAGAGAGAGAGAGAGAGAGAGAGAGAGAGAGAGAGAGAGAGATGTCTTCCCCTCATTATTGATCATTCCTTGTGTTTTTCCTTCTCTTTTCTTGTTTATTAGAGGTTTGTTTGAGAACCAAAGATTGCGAAGAAAACATAACACCATTGAAGGCTAGGGTTGAATTGAAGCTAGAGCCCCTTCTCTTTCACATAGACAACAATGATAAATCAACGTGCAAAAATGAGTCTTCTACTTTTCTCTTTTCTTTACTTCTAGCTTGTGCACATGGATATGAATAAGTAGTGGAAGGTGAGAGAGGGATAGAGTAGAATAAAAGCATTCTAAGAGGTGGAAAAATACAAAGTAGTACCTCTCTTGAAGTAATAAGATATTGGAGATAAAGGTGCATGTGCCTAGCCACCAGTGTGTTGAGATTTATGCAATCACACTCCTAAGATAGCCTTTTTGTATGGAGTAGTTGGGAAAGGGACATGCAATAGCTTAGGAGAAGTTGCCTTTATCCCATAGGCATAGTGAGAAAAGTGGTACCATCCTACAACTATAAAGCAATGCACTTGACAATCATTTGAAGAGAATGATATTGTACTTTGTACTTTCAATCTTGTCTTTCTCTACTCAATATTATGTTTATGAGTTCAAGCTAATCTATCTTGGAACCTAATTCACTTGAGTAACATTCAATGTGTCTAGTCTCAATCATCATGCATGTTGTCATTGACTTCCATTCTCCATAGCTAAATCTTGCCCAAGGATCCATTTTTCTCAATATGGTATCAAAGCCATGGTGAGATCAGTTTAGCTCAATTCAGTGCCTTTCTAGCCTTAATCTTAGTCCACAAGCTCAGGTTTAGTAGATGACTTCATCTCTCACTCAATTTTCACTCTACCCTTCTTGGCAACTATAGTCAGCTAGCACTGCTGCCTCACTTGGAGCTCTTGTATCTCTTTGTTCAAGCAATATGTTAACTAGCTTTCATTTGGGGAGTTGTTCCTTGACTTAGGATGCAACTTTTTGTCACATCAAACCATGACATTGGTCTCTTTGCTACTCAGCATTGTGCATGGTTGATCACTTCATTGCTAGAATTGTACCCTATTGCTATCATACATCTCTCACCAATAGCACCAACTATGATCAGCCCTAGAACCATAGGGCAACCAAAATCTATGACATAAGCTTCTTACTCACTAGAGATCCCGTGAAATATTCACCTACACATGCTGTTGTAAACAAAAAATCAGTTGCCTATCTCAAAAACCCTAAATCCATCATAGCCATTTTCACTTAAGCTCATCTTTCCCTTCATTTTCTCACTTCCCTTGGCTCAAACACCCACTACAACTTTGATCCACTGTACCATTGAAGTTTTAGCAAGATTGCAACATCAAACTAGAAAGGAGGGGAAGATTCAACCATTAAAGTTCAACATCTCTTTTGATACTCATTAGTGCTTCTTGGCACTTGTGTCTCTTGACATATCCAAGAAACTCATTTACTAGTATGATTTGAGATTTTTTGTGATGATTTGTTGATGCTCCTACTATCCAATATGGGAAAAGATTCACCGTCATGCTACTTCAAAGGAATGGGATGTTGAGATATCGAGCTCCACTCGTGATATGCTAGGGTGACCGTTGTGCATTTATGTCACCGACGTGTCAGTTGTTGCAGATGCGGTTGGTACACCGCCCATGAATAATAGCTACATGACAGCTATCCTTATCTACTCTAGTTCGTGGCTTAGTTAGTATGCCACCTTAGTTAGTTGAGTTTGGTTTGAGACCCATATATAGGGTTCTTCTATTTCTTTGTTTAGTGTTCTTTTTGGCTTACACAACTAAGAAGAGGAAAAATGTTTTTAGCCTCCACCTTTGTGTGTATTCCCCCATTGTGCAAGCAAGAAAGCTACAAGTGAGACTCCTTCCTTCTCTCCCACAATCTTGACATGGTATCAGAGCCTTGTTCGTGGTAAGGAGCTCAAGAAAGCAAGCCAAGCTCGCGGTGTTCTGGTTGAGATGCCCTTCGCGGTGAAGCAAGAGGGCAGTATATGCTGCGGGAATGGGCTTTAGCCCTCGGCGACCCTGTTTTTTTGATTTGAGGCCATTTCCGGGCCTGTTTTGGAGGCGGAAGTTTTCCGCACGCACTCAGGAAAAGGCCCAGTTTTATGCTGTGCGACCACTGTTCCACAGGTCGGTGAAAAGTTACTGTAGAAATTGCATCGTATGCCTGTGCGCAGAGACATTGGGAGTTACAGAATCATCCTTCTTGCTTGCTGATGCAAAATTGTCACTAGGAAGTGACTATGTGGTTAAATACCACTTTCGTCAGTTTTGCAGATTTGCCCTTGTGAGGCTGAAGCTGTGTTCTTTGCAGTGACGGAATTTTTTGCAGTATTCTGTAATTGATATCTGGCATAAATGCATTGGTCATGTTAATGTACAGCGACTTAAATCAATGCAGGCCCAAAATATTGTTGCAAGATTGCCTAAATTCAAGGTTGCAGAAATGCATAAGGTATGTGAAGCCTGTCAGTTTGAAAAACAGGCAAGGAAACCATTTCCTAGACATGTTCAAGAGAGTGAGAAGCCATTGTAATTAATCCACTCTGATGTGTGGACTACTAAAGCTGCATCTCTTGGAGACTGTCATTATTTTGTCACTTTTATTGATGACTATAGCAAAAAAAATTTGGTGTATTTTATGAAAAAGAAAAGTGAAGTTTTTGGGCATTTCAAAACTCTTAAAGCTATGGTTGAAAAAGAAACAGGCCTGCAAATAAAATGCCTAAGGTCAGACGGAGGGGGAGAGTACCTCTCAAATGAGTTTGCAAGATTCGTGCAAGAGCATGGCATAAAGCAGCAATATTCATGCAGTCATACCCCACAACAAAATGGAATTGCAGAAAGAAAAAACAGGCATATTGAAGAGGTATCTCGTGCCATGCTCAATGAAAAAGACTTGCCAGATTTTTACTCGGCTGAAGCAGTTGCTACAGCAGTCTACATAATGAATAGCACTCCCACTGCAGCAATACATGGGATGACTCCAGAGGAGAGGTATACTGGTAGGAAACCAGATATTTCTCATTTGAAGATTTTTGGTTGCATTTCCTATGTTCATGTGCCAAATGAGTTGAGATCCAAGTTGGATCCAAAAGCTGAGAAGTGCATCTTTATTGGTTACTCTTTGTAGCAGAAAGGGTATAGATGCTATAACCCTTCTACTCGTAAGTTTACAGTGAGCAGAGATGTTATTTTTTATGAGATGAGTAGCTGGTATAAACCAGTAAATGTGATTGATGATGTAGATGCACAAAATGGTAATGCTGCACAGAATTCATAGCAGCAGTCACAAAATATTAGTGGACCTGGAGCGTCCTCTAGCAGTGGTTCACATTCTTCCCTATGGACAGGCAGATTGAGATCAGGAGAATCTTCTCAAAGCAATGTAGATAGTGGTATGCAGGTATCACGAACAAGAAAAGAGAAGGTAGATCGGCCCATGTTTGATGTGAATGCAGGTCACTCTTATATGGATGGTGAATCCAGTGGCTCAGAACAGAGCATTGATGACGAGTTGGGTATTCCTTCTATTGTTACACCTGGAGTAAGGAAGACCAGGGATGTTTTGAGAGCACCTGGGAGTGAACCTACTTTGCGCAGGTCTAGCAGAGCTAGGTATCCTGTGGATAGGCTGAAATATGATGGATTTACAGCCATTCACTATGCATATATGGTCAAAGTGATGCAAGAACCAGAACCCACTTCTTTTGAGCAAGCCATGGGAAAAGAAAAATGGGAGAAAGCCATGGATGAAGAAATGGATGCCTTGGAAGCAAATACTACATGGGAATTGGTACCTTTGCCTAAAGGTAAGAATGCAATTGGCTGTAAGTGGGTTTATAAGGTGAAGCACAATGCAGATGGTTCTGTGAACAGATACAAGGCAAGATTAGTAGTCAAGGGGTATGCACAAACATATGGCATTGATTATGAAGAAACATTCAGTCCGGTTGCAAGGATGGCAACCGTAAGAGCAGTCATTGCTATGGCTGCATCAAAGGGATGGTCTTTACATCAGATGGATGTAAAGAATGCCTTCTTGCATGGTGATTTGCAAGAAGAGGTCTATATGGAGCAGCCACCAGGTTATGTGCATGCTGTTCATCCTGAGTTTGTTTGGAGGTTGAAGAAAGCCTTGTATGGCTTGAAGCAAGCACCTAAAGCATGGTCTGACAAGATAGGACAGTATCTTGTCACTATTGGCTTTCAGATTTCCAAGGCAGATTTCTCACTTTATGTGAGAAAAACAGAGAAAGATATTATGCTACTTGTCATTTATGTTGATGATTTGATTATGACAGGTGACAGTGATGAAGATATCCTTCATGTGAAAATGCTATTGAGGAAGAAGTTTGAGATGAAGGATTTGGGAGAGCTGCATTATTTCTTGGGCATTGAGGTGATTAGATCACCAAGTGGGATACAGCTCTTGTAGAGGCAGTATGGATTGCACATGCTATCCAAATATGGGATGACAGGCTGTAAGCCTATTTCAGTTCCTTTAGAGCAGAATGTGAAGCTAAGCACACATGCAGGTGAGCTTTTGGAAGACCCTACTATGTACAGACGCATAGTAGGAAGTTTGATTTATATGACTATTACCATGCCAGATTTGAGCTATACTGTTGGACTGGTAAGTCAGTTTATGCAGGCTCCAAGGAAATCGCATTTGGATGTGGCTAGATGCATACTCAGGTATGTGAAGTCCACATTGCAGTATGGACTACTTTATGAGACTGGGGTTCAGATACAGTTGCATGGATACACTGATGCTAATTGGGCTGGTAGTATTTCTAATAAACGATCTACCAGTGGATATATGTTCTCTTTTGGGAGTGCTGCAGTCACTTGGAGCAGCAAGAAACAGCCTACAGTTGCCTTGTTGAGCACAGAGGCTGAGTACAGGGGCGCAGCAATGGCTGCATGTGAGGTAGCTTGGTTGCATAAGCTACTTTATGATATGCATCAGCCTACAGATGGGCCAGTTGTCATTTATTGTGACAACATGAGTAGTATACACTTGGCAAATAACCCAGTCTATCATGCTAGAACAAAGCACATTGAGGTGCATTATAACTATGTGCGGGAGAGGGTTTTACTAGGTCTTATTGATCTAGTTTATGTTAGCACAGAGGATCAGGTAGCTGACATATTCACGAAGGCATTGGGCGCAGAGAAGCTACGCAAGTTCAGAGACCTGCTTGGTGTGCAAGAATTGGGATTGAGCTCGAGGGGGAGTGTTGAGATATCGAGCTCCACTCGTGATATGCCAGGGTGACCGTTGTGCATTTATGTCACCGACGTGTCAGTTGCAGATGCGGTTGGTACACCGCCCATGAATAATAGCTACTAACAGCTATCCTTATCTACTCTAGTGCGTGGCTCAGTTAGTATGCCACCTTAGTTAGTTGAGTTTTGTTTGAGACCTATATATAGGGTTCTTCTATTTCTTTGTTTAGTGTTCCTTTTGGCTTACACAACTAAGAAGAGGAAAACTGTTTTCAGCCTCCACCTTTGTGTGTATTCCCCCATTGTGCAAGCAAGAAAGCTACAAGTGAGACTCCTTCCTTCTCTCCCATAATATTGACATGGGATTCCACACTTGGCAGACAAGGATCAACTTGATCTTGATGAAGAAGGGCATTTGGTCAATAACTAGTGGCCAAGAGAAGAAGCCCAAAGATGCTACTCTTGTAGTAGTATGGCAAAAGAATGATGAGAAAGCCCAAGCCTTGATGTCAGTTATATCCACCATGTAGACACATGTGATACATCTCATACCACTTGGAAACATTTGGACACATTTGTTTGGTGCCCAATCTAAATCTTCAAAATATGGATTATTGATTGAGTTTTCAAGTTGGATATGAAGGCTAACACATCCCTTGCAACTCACCTTAATTGTATGAAACATTTGCTAACTCAAATTGTAGGGATTAACTAAAAAAATAGAAGAAGACATATGCATTAGAGTCTTGCTCAAGAGTCTTCCTCCAAAATTTGGTAATGTTTCCACCGAAAGGTGAGAAGGATCGAAGCTTGCACATGAGAGCTATGGCGGGAGAGCAAGAGCAAGAGAGAGAGAGACTCATAATGGGAACCCCAACAGTCACAAAGTGTGCCCGGCCTTCCCTTTATTCATTTTTCACTAAAAGAACAAATAATAAAGTGATGGTGACGGGCGCCCGCCGCCTGCAATGTGCAGACACGGGTATTGTCAGTATAGTAATACATAGGTAGCTAGGCGGAGGCACCTTTATCCCCAACAACCTCCCACTTAAAGGTGAATCTACCCTAGTGAGGAGTGAAAAAGAAAAAGAAAAGACAGAACAACATGTACACATATACAACAGGATGAGGAAAGACGTCATCTCATCCTACGCCCATCAATCTCCTGAGGAAGGCAAAGCGCTTCATAGAGAGGCTTTTGGTGAGTAGATGTGCAAGATTCTGGTCAGTCAAGATCTTGACAAGGTCAATGGACTTGTCCTCAATGACCCCACGTATGAAGTGATACTTCACCTCAATGTGTTTCGTCTTCACATGGAAGACCGGATTCTCGGCTAACTAAATAGCACTCATAGAATCCGAATGTAGTGTAGGGATAATATCAATACCAAGGTCATGAATCAAATGGCCTAACCATATGGCCTCCTTGCAAGCCTTGGTGGCTGCAACATACTCGGCCTCAATAGTGGAAAGAGCCGTACACTTTTGCACCCTAGACATCCAAGAGATAGTACCTCCAGCATAGGTGAACACATAGCCAGAAGTGGACTTTTTACTATTTGCATGTTTTGCATAATTAGAGTCAGTGTACCCCACGACTCCTGTATCTTGGCTGCCATAGCATATACACATATGTGCAGTGCCCTTCAGGTACCTCATGATACCCTTCATGGCATCCCAATGCTTCTTGCCAGGTGTAGCCATATAGCGTGCCACAACACCAATTGCAAAGGAAATGTCTAGACGAGTGGCTATCATGGCATATATAAGACTGCCCACTATGGATGCATAGGGAATCTTGGCCATCTTAGCCCTCTATTCATCTATTTGCGGATAATTAAAAGGTGAGAAGGATCGAAGCTTGCACTCGAGAGCTATGGCGGGAGAGCAAGAGTAAGAAAGAGAGAGACAAGAAATGGAAACTCCAATAGTCACAATGTGTGACCAGGCCTTCCTTTATTCAAACTGTCACTAAAAGAATAAAGAATAAAGTGACGGTGATGGGCGCCCGCCACCTGCAGTGTGCAGTGGCGGTGACTGTCAGTGTAGTAATACACGGGCAGCTAGGCGGAGGCACCTTTACCCCTAACAACCTCCCACTTAAAGGCGAATCTGCCCCAATGAGGAGTGAAAAGAGAAAAAAAAGACAGTACAACATGTACGCACGTACAACAGGATGAGGAAAGACGTCATCTCATCCCACACCCATCAACCTCCTCCATGAGGAAGGCAAAGCGCTCTTTAGAGAGGCTTTTCGTGAGCAGATGTGTAGGATTCTAGTCAGTCGAGTTCTTGACAAGGTCAACAGACTTGTTCTCAACGACCCCACGTATGAAGTGATACCTCACCTCAATGTGTTTCATCTTTGCATGGAAGACCGGATTCTTGGCTAACTAAATAGCACTCATAGAATCCGAATGCAGTGTAGGGATAGCATCAATACCAAGGTCAGCAACCAAACGACCCAACCAAATGGCTTCCTTGCAAGCCTCAGTGGCTGCAACATAATCGGCCTCTATAGTAGAAAGGGCCATGCATTTTTGTACCCTGGACATCCAAGAAACAACACCCCCAGTATAGGTGAATACATAGCTGGAAGTGGACTTTCTACTATATGCATGTCCTGCATAATCAGAGTCAGTGTGCCCCATGACTCCTGTATCCTGGCTGCCATAGCATATGTACATATCTGCAGTGCCCTTCAAGTACCTCATGATACGCTTCACGACATCCCAATGCTTCTTGCTAGGTGTAGCCATATAGCATGCCACAACACCAACTGCAAAAGCAATATCTTGACGAGTGGTGATCATGGCATACATAAGACTGCCCACTGCGAATGCATAGGGAATCTTGGCCATCTCGGCCCTCTGCTCATTTGTCTGCGGACAATTAGCCTGTGAGACCTTCACATATGAAGGCAATGGACAACCAATAGGCTTTACGTCCTGCATGCGAAAGCGCTCAAGGATTTTATGAATGTACTCCCTCTGTGACAAGTAGAGAAGTCCCTGATGCCTGTCACGTCTAATGCGCATACCAAGTATGTGAGAGGCATGTCCCAGATCTTTCATCTCAAAGCTCTTCTTGAGCTAAGCCTTAAGAGCATCTAGCTCATCATGAGCTTTCCCTGCTATCAGCATATCATCCACATAGAGTACCAAAATCAATAAAGAACCATCACGGGCTTTCTTCGTGTAAAGACACGGATCCATAGCACTCCTGTTGTAGCCATGTGACTACATAAAGGCATCAAACTTATGATACCACTCCCTAGGTGCTTGCTTCAAGCCATAAAGACTTTTCTTTATTTTGCACACTAGGTGCTCCCTGCCAGGTTCTGCAAAGCCCTTAGGCTGCTCCATATAAATTTCATCATGCAAGTCCCCATGTAAGAAAGCCGTCTTGACATCCATCTGGTATAAATCCTGAGCAACCAAAGCCAAGACTAAGCTCAGGGTGGTCATCTTAACCACAAGAGAAAAGACCTCATCAAAGTCCACACCATACTCCTGCTTAAAACCCTTTGCTACCAATCTAGCCTTGTATGCCGGCTTGGGGTGTTCAGGGGTACTTTTCAGCTTGTACACCCACTTGCATGGCAAAGCCTTCTTGCCCATAGGCAAGGAAACCAAATCCCAAGTGTCATTCTTATGCAAGGAGTCTATCTCAGACTGCATAGCCCTCTCCTAGGAGTGACTGTCACCCCTGCGCATAAGTGAAAGGCTCTCCTCCTACATCTGTAACCAAGACATAATGCATCGAGGGCTGAAATCTATCAGGTGGACATCTGTCTCTAGTAGACCGTCTCACAGCAGGCTCTGTTGCCTGCCCAAGTGCCTATCCAACACCCTGACCATGAGCATCTACTGCAGATGTAGGCTATCCAACTGGCTGTGTAGGAGCTCTCGGCTCCTCCTGAAATATGACCATGTGGATCTCAACAACTCTCTCAGGCTGCCGATGCATCTTGTCTTCATGGAAGACTACATCATGACTGCGGATGACTTTCCGCGCCTGTGGATCCTAGAGATGGTAACCCATCTCACCTGCATTTCCATAACCAAGGAAAATGCATTTGACACTCTTAGGATCCAACTTACTTCTCTTGTCCCTAGGCACATGGAAAAATGCCTCACATCTAAAGACACAGAGATGCGCATACGAGGGAGGTTTTCCAGTCCATACCTCCTCTGCAACCTGGAAATCCAAACCACTAGAAGGTGATCTGTTTATGACATGCACAGCTGTACTAACTGCCTCAGCCCAAAAGCTCTATGGTAGGCCTACATAGCTAAGCATACTACGTACACACTCCTGGATGGTTCTATTCATCCGCTCAGCCAAACCATTCTGGGGGGGATGTAGGGAGCGGTCAACTGACGCTTAATACCCCTCTCATCACATAACTACTCAAAAGCACGTGAGACATACTCACCCCCATTATTTGTCCTTAGGCATTTTAGCCTATACCCAGACTGGTTCTCAACCAACGCAAGCCATCTCTGAAACACAGCCAAGACATTAGATTTCAGCTTAATGGGATAAGCCCAAACTTTTCATGAAAAATCATCTATGAATGTAACAAAATACTTTGCACCACCCATAGACTAACAAGGCATGGGCCCACAGACATTCGAATGTACCAATGCCAAGGGCTCACTCATGCGTGGCCTACAAGACTTCTTATGCATAGACCTAGTCTGCTTGCCATAAAGACAATGCTCTCATGAATCAAAACATGCATAATCAAGGGGCGGTAAGTATTGCAAACCCGAAAGCATTTTCATTCCCTTCAAAGACATATGGCCCAAACGGGCATGCCAAAGAGATACATGTGGGATAGAACCCACAAACAAAACATGATCAAGGGAAGAAGCGGATACAATCAAGGGATAGAGGCTGCCAGCCTTGGCACCTCTCACAATCAAAAGTTTGGCACGAGTGATCTTCCATGCAGAGTCTCCAAAAGAGACATGATAAATGCATCATCAAGCTGTCCAGTTGATAGGAGACTGCATGTCAAAGCAGGTACATGACGTACATCCTACATAACAAAACTGCTCCTAGAAGGAAATTGCAGCCTAACATCACCAATGCCCACAATATCAAGAGAGCTGTCATCACCCAAGCACACAGAACCGGAAATAGTACGATATGAATGAAACCACTCTCGGCAAGGTGTCACATGAAAGGACGCACCTGAGTCCAAGAGCCAACACTGTGCATACATAGAGTGTATCTCTGTCATCTGCGAAGCACTAGAAGAAGTTGCAAGGATATAATCATCATCATCAACATCCTCAAGCTGCATAACATTGAGCTCTTCAATTTTAACACTGGACTTTGCAGGCATTATGCTGCGATCAGAAGACTTATCCTGCACTTTGTCTTTCCCCTTATCTTTGTGTCTTTCACTGCGCAGTTCATGGCATTGTGGCCTAATATGGCCCTTTTTGAGATAATACAATAGTGGACTTGCATAACTCATCAAGCTCAAGCCATTCCTCATCTGGCATAGTTGCAAGAGGATGCCCGCTCAACCTCAATGGTTTGATCTGCGATTTCTGCACCAGTCCCTGCCAAATTTGGCTCTTCCAATAAGAGTAATTTGTACCATCAAGCTTAGTGATGTTGAAAATAGCATGATCAGTAGACGAACTCACCATAATGTAGGCTGAAAGTCTGTAGACAGTTCAAAATTGCTCGCTGTTTACTATAGAAAATGACCAAAAAATCACCAAAATCAAGAGAAAATGGCGAGAAAAGTGTAACCAAAGCTGCTGTTCACCAAGTACTAGTGAAAGTACATCATTTCAAAATATTTCAGTATGAAAAATCCATGTCAGTCCGGAGTTATATGCTTGATGTAATAAATGACAGCAGGGTACTGTGAGAGGCAATTGCTGACCAAATCACTGCACCAAGTCAATAAATGATAGCCAAGACATGACCAGCCATAAATGGTCATAAATCAGCACCAAACAGTCATCAAGACCCTAAGCAAACACCCAAACATGTCACCAAAGCATCCGTCAGTGGAGTAGGCATACCCCTTGGACAGTAGGGCAAAGTATACATAACACTGGCAAGACATGACACCAGTAGGTGTATGCTCACAAGAGTGCAAAGCCCAAGCTCACATCAAAAGCAACTCCAAGATATCAGTGCATGAAGCATGCAACATTTAAGTGTAAGAGATCCCAAAGTCTTAAGTATTAGCAAAATGCTCAAAATAGCATAAGCCTCTTGCTCAATGTCGGTCAAGCATACAAGATGCTCCCACTGGCACAAAAGGTAGATAAACGAGCTCAACAGCTCAATCAAACCAAGTCAGAGTACCAAAGACAGGTAACCAAGACAATGCCTCAATAGCATCCCAAGAGCATGATGGCTACAAAGCAACTGTAGGTAGCATCCATGAGCAAGACATACATCACAATAAATATCTCAGACAACCAAAATGACATCCAATACAAAATTCTGGAATAGCAAATGAGAATCCAAGCCAAGTCTTCAGAGAGTACTAAAGCTCAATAAATACATGGTACACTGTGCCAAGACAAATGCATCAAGCCGTAGGCGTCGGGTAAGCATGTACCCAAAGAGCATATAACTGTCAAAGCACTGACCACTCTCAAGCATAAACCGATGTCAATAAGTGCAGGCTGAAATAAGCTCAAGCTTCCAAAAGCATCTTGATCCAATGACAAGCTCGAAGTCGTCCCTTGATGATCAATACATCATAGCATAACCCAAGACATACATCCGGAACCAATAGGCATATGTCAAAGCATGAAAGATAGCTTCAGCCCAAGAGTATTCAGCATGCATTTACTAATATAAACTGAGTATTTCCAGCCCTACAATCAGGCCAAAATCATAGCATTACATGTAGCTTCAATCCCCCAATCAATCGGCATGCAATAGGCATCAAACCAGTTATGTAGTCATGCCCAAACAAGCATAGGCATAAACTGTGAATGTAGCACTAGCATCAAATGTCTGTGGACTATTTATAATAGTCCTGAAACATTGTTTTCAGCCACCACCCAATGCCTAATCTCAGAGGATCAATGCCAAGTATCAATACATGTGCAAGAAACCCAGAATGTAGCCCGAACAAGTACTGAATGCCAGGCTGGAGCTGGAGCTGAAGTGGTTGTCTAGAAAATAGGCACAAATCTATGTGGGGTTGCTACTAGTTCTTTTGGTCCATGTGGCAGATCTGGAGTGGTTGGAGGGCTCAAACATGAGCCAAAGTGTCCTAGGAACAAGTCTCTAGCAGCCCATAATCGAGGGCAAAGAGATATGAAGGTTAGAAGCTTCAATGGTGGCTACCTTGTTTGCCTATACCTGTGGACTAAAATAAAACTCTGAAATAATGAAGCAATACCTCAATGTCAATGCCTTAATGGTGCCTCAATAGGTCGGGAAGAAGAAGCTCCGAAAGTCAGGGAGTGACGGGAGCTCAAGAGAATAAGCTATGGCTGCCGGGAAGGAGACCCAATGCGAGTGGGGAGTCAATGGGAAGTTGAGAATGCCACAAGCCAAGCTCAAGAGTCGGGAAGTCGTACTCTGATACTAGTTGTTTTGAAAGGTGAGAAGGATCAAAGCTTGCACTCGAGAGCTATGGTAGGAGAGCAAGAGCAAGAAAGAGAGAGACAAGAAATGGGAACTCCAACAGTCACAATGTGTGACTGGGCCTTCCTTTATTCAAATTGTCACTAAAAGAATAAAGAATAAAGTGACGGTGACGGGCGCCCGCCACCTGCAGTGTGCAGTGGCGGTGACTATTAGTGTAGTAATACACGGGCAGCTAGGCGGAGGTGCCTTTACCCCCAACAATAATCAGCCTGTGATATCTTCACATAAGAAGGTAATGGACAGCTAATAGGCTTCATGTCCTACATGCGGAAGCACTCAAGGACTTTATGAATGTACTCCCTCTATGACAAGTAGAGGAGCTCCTGATGCCTGTCACGCCTAATGCGCATACCAAGTATGTGAGAGGCATATCCTTGATCATTCATCTCAAAGGTCTTCTTGAGTTGAGCCTTAAGAGCATCTAGCTCATCATGAGCTTTCCTTGCTAATAGCATGCCATCCACATAGAGTACCAAAATAAGCAAAGATCCATCATAGGCTTTCTTCGTATACAAGCACAGATCCATAGCACTACGACTGTAGCCCTGTGACTGCATAAAAGCATCGAACTTATGGTACCATTTCCTAGGTTCTTGCTTCAAACCATAAAGACTTTTCTTCAACCTGCACAATAGGTGCTCCCTACCAGGCTCTGCAAAGCCTTTAGGCTGCTCCATGTAAATCTCATCATGCAAATCCCCATGTAAAAATACTATCTTGACATCCATCTAATACAAGTCCAAGTCAAGCTGAGCGACTAAGGCCAAAATCAAGCGAAGGGTGGCCATCTTAACCACAAGAGAGAAAACTTCATCAAAGTCAACTCCATGCTCTTGTTTAAAACCCTTAGCAAAAAGTCTTGTCTTATGAGCTGGCTTGGGGTGTCCAAGGGTACTCTTCAACTTGTACACCCATTTGCATGGCAGAGTGTTCTTGCCGCTAGGCAAAGAAACCAAATCCAAAGTCTCATTCTTATGCAGGGAGTTGATCTCAGACTGCATAGCCTCTCCCAAGAGTGACTGTCACCCATGCGCATAGCCTCATCATAAGTGAAAGGCTCTCATGCATCTATAACCAAGACATAATGCATCGAGGGCTAAAATCTATCAGGGGGGTGTTTATCTCTAGTAGAATGCCACACTGCAGGCTCTGTTGCTTGCCCAACATTCTGTCCAACACCTTGGCCATGAGCATTTGCTGCTGTCTACTACAGGCTGTCCAGCTGGCTGTACATGAGCATGTGGCTCCTCTTGAAATATAACCATGTGTATCTCCACTATCTTCTCAGACTGGCCATGCATCTTGTCTTCATGGAATACTACATCATGATTGTAGATGACTTTCTGCACCTGCAGCTCCCACAGACGGTAACCCATCTCTCCTGCATCACCATAGCCAAGGAATATGCATTTAACACTCTTAGGATCCAACTTGTTACGCTTGTCCTTGGGCACATGGCAAAATGCTTCACATCCAAAGACGCGTAAATGCATATAAGAGGGAGGATTTCCTGTCCATGCCTCCTCTAGAATTTGGAAATCAATGGCACTATAGGGTAATCTATTAATTATATGCATGGCAATCGTAACTGCCTCAGTCCAAAAGTGCTGGGGTAGGCCTGCATTGCTAAGCATACTGTGAATCCTCTCCTGGACAGTCCTATTCATTTGTTCAGCTCTACCATTTTGGGGAGGGGTGTAGGGGGCAGTCAACTGACTCTTAATACCCCTCTCATCACATAACTACTCAAAAGCACGTGAGACATTCTTACCCCCATTATCTGTTCTTGGGCATTTTAGCCTATGCCTAGACTGGTTTTCTGCCAAAGCAAGCCATCCCTGAAAAACTGTTAATATATTAGACTTCTGCTTTATGGTATAAGCCTAGAGTTTATGTGAAAATTCATCTATGAAGGTAAAAAAATACTTTGCACCACCCATAGACTGACAGGGCATGGTCCTATAGACATCAAAATGAACCAAAGCCAAGGGCTCACTCATGCGTGACATATACGACTTCTTATGCGTAGACCTAGTCTGCCTGCCATAAAGACAATGATCACAAGAATCAAAATGAGAATAGTCAAGGGGTGGTAAGTACTGTAAAACAAAAAGTATTTTCATTCCCTTAACAAACATGTGCCCCAAACGGGCATGCCAAAGAGATACATGAGGTAAAGACCCCGCAGACAAAGCATGATCAACTGTAGATCCAGAAAAAACTAAGAAGTAGAGGCTGCCAACCTTGGCACCTCTTGCAAGCACAAGCTTTCCATGAGTAATATTCCATGTAAAGTTTCCAAAAGATACATGATATCCTACATCATCAAGCTGTCCAACGGACATGAGACTACATGTCAATGCAGGTACATGATGTACATCGTGCATAACAAAACTACTGCCAAAAGGAAACTTCAATCTAATATCACCAATGCCGACAATCTCAAGAGACCTATCATCACCCAAGCGCACAGAATCCGAAACAGGACGGTATGAATGGAACCACTCTCAGCAAGGTGTCACATGAAAGGACGTACCTGAGTCCAAGAGCCAACACTGTGCATACATATAGTGTATCTCTGTCATTTATGAAGCACTAAATGGAGCTGCTGCAAGGATATAATCCCCATCACTATCCTTGGGCTGCATAACATTGATCTCTTCAATTTTAACACTTGACTTAGCAGGTACTATGTTGTAATCAAAAGACTTTTCCTACACTTTCTCTCTCCCCTTGTCTTTGCACCAATTCATGACATTGTGGCCTTTCTTCCCACAATGATGACATGTTAGATTGGCATGTCTTACACGAGACTTACTGCATGACTTGCCATGCGACTTGGACTGAGATTTTTGCGAATCCTATCTACGGCCATTATCACAGTCATTCTTTGCATTTTTATCATGTCAGCCTCTAACTGTCAAAGCGTGAGACACACGAGAGGCATCCAAATTCTTATGGTTTATCTCTTCCTACAGAAGAGAGCTCTCAACATCAAATAGCTTCAGAGTAGTTGCAGAAGCACATAAGGCAGTGTCGAATACATCCCAAGACTCATTAAGAGTTCCAAGCAAGAACAATGGAGTGACACCTCTTTGAAATTAATGCCCTGTGAAACCAAGTTCTTAAGAATAGCATGAAATTGGCTCAGATGAGCTCACATGGTCACATTCTCTTTCATGCGGATACCCATAAGCTGTTTCAACCAATACATTTGACTTGCAGGACTTTGCTTGTCATAAAGGTTCTTGATCTTGTCCCAAAGATGCCAAGCACCCTATGCTTCCTCAACCACATTATAATGCACCTGTTCATTGAGAGACAAGATGAGGGTGGACTTGCATAACTCATCAAGCTCCATCCATTCGTCATTAGTCATAGTTTCAGGCTGCTCTCCACTCAACCTTAGTGGCTTTATCTATGATTTCTACACCAATACCTGCCAAACTTGGCTCTTCCAATAGGCATAATTCATACCATTAAGCTTAGTGATGTTAAAGATAGCACTGTTAGTGGAAGAAGATGCCATACTGTTGCAAGCTGAAACAGTGCAGACAATTCAAAATTGCTTGCTGCAAACATCAGAAAATGATAAAAAAACCACCAAAACCAAGGAAAAATGGTGAGGAACAAGTATTTAATGATGCTTCCCACCAAGTACCATCAAAATTACATCAAACTAGGATGATTCAACATGAAGAATATATCACAGTCCGAAGATATATGCTTGCTATAATAATTTGTAGTAGTATACAACCAGAGTTGATAGTAGGCCAAAAACAATATTCCAAGTCAACCACTAACTGTCAATGCAAAACCACCATCAAGAGGGCATCAACAAGCATGTAACAATCAAATTGACATGAGCCAACACCCAAGCATGCCAGACAAAGTCTGTTAGTAAAGCCAGTACACCCCCCAATCAACAGGGCAAAATGTACATACCATTGCCAAGACCTAACACAAGTTGATGCCTGATCACAATGAATACAAAGCCGAATCAGCCCAAGTACATCTATACGGACCAAGTTATATCAACCGGTCATCATCCACGAGGAGATCCGAGTCTCAAAGATCCAAAAGCTCAATATGCATAATCGGCACTGCTCAATGTCGGATAAGCATACAAAGACACTCCCATTGGCACAAAAGCTATAAATGTCAAGAAAATAAGCTCAAACAAAGCATGTAAGAACACCAGTGGTGGAGTATCCAAGATCATACATCGGTAAGACATCTAGAGCATATGAGGGATCAAGTATCCAATGATAGCATCCAATGTCATCCCAATCAATCTCTAACGAGCCAAAGAAAGACTAAAATTAGATCTAGAATATCCAAAGTCAAGCCCAAATGAAGCTCCAGTAGCATTCAAGTACAAATAATGTAACTAGCATGTGTAGGTAACATAAGCATCAAGCATGTACCAACGGGTCATACATAGACAAGAGGTATAACCTCTGTCACAAAGCATGCAAGTGTAGACCAATGTAAAGTAAATGCCAACCAATACAAAGCTCAAAAAAGGCTCAAAATACATTCCAGAACCATCCAAAGCATTTGCCAACCTTCATTTGCATCCCAATAGTCATATGAAACACCCGGGAAGCACCCTTGAGACCAATAGACAGAGCATAAAGTGACTAAATAGGCTTCAGCCCTAGAGTATAAAACAATAATTTACTATGTAAAACTGAGTATTTCAGGCCACTAAATCAAATCCAAATGATGACCAAACAATAGTCATGCATTCCCCTAACATTCAGGGATCACTCAGGACCAACTGGACATCAAATGTCAATGCTATCCAAACATAAACATAAAGTGATGATGTAACATTGTTTGTGGCTGCCTATGGATTGTGAAAAAAAGTCCTGGAATGAGGTAAATTAGTCCAAAAATCAATGCCAATGATAAACCACCAATGGCAAGCATCAAGGGGGTGTTCTCAAGTGCCAAATGAAGTGTTTTCAAGCTGCCAATGAGTGCCAAGGAAGGGCTGAAATATAAACACGAATTTTTGCAGCCCCTTCCTGCTATACCTTGCAAACTGAAATAAACACTCAAAAGAGTGCTTCAATATTACTGAAGGAATGCCCTAAGAGTGCCCAAATGGGTCGGGTAAGTGCTCGAGAAGCCGGGGAGTGATCGGAGCTCGAAAGAGTCGGCTGGCTGCCAAGAGTGAGAACCAATGGTGTAGGGTTTCGAATGAATGCTAAAGAAGTCACGGATCAAGCTTGAATACTCAAGAAACATGCTCTAATACTAGTTGAAAGGTGAGAAGGATCAAAGCTTGCACAAGAGAGCTATGGTGGGAGAGCAAGAGCAAGAGAGAGAGAGACTCACAATGTGGGAATTCCAATAGTCACAATGTGTGACCGGCATTCCCTTTATTCATCTGTCACTAAAAGAATAAAGAATAAAGTGACGATGATGGGTGCCTGCCGTCTACAGTGTGCACGCATGGATACTATCAATGTAGTAATGCACGGTTGGCTAGGCGGAGGTGCCTTTACCCCCAACATCCACCACAGTAATTAATATGCCAAATCCAAAGTTGGTATACATTAAAGCACCACTCCTTGAGGAAGAGAAGAAACTCAAAGGTAAAGAGGAAGCAAGCACTTCAAAGGAAGAACGTGTTCTCTATGTGAATAACAAGTACAAAGGGAAGAAAGACATTGTATGTGACTTCTACGAAAGAATGTGACACGTTGAAAAATTTTGTGATGCTAGGAAAAGATCATCAAAGGCCTACCTAGTAGTTTTTTCATTTAAACAAGTACTCATAATGAAACTTGGTTGTAGACATATTTCCATTAACAAGTATTGAATGGCAACCTCTAGAAAGCTTAAGTGGAACCTTCCATATGATTCATAAGGTGCTCGGAGACATATCTATGTTGATCAAAATGTGGATTCTTTTAATGAGAGTACGATTGTTATATATTATGCACAGTATGTGATTCCCTCTAGAGCAGGTACATATGGACATATTGAGGATTTGCCATTGCCTGCCTAGAAGGATCTCAAGAAGAATATGCCTATCATGGTTTATGCCCTTACATACTTTTGTGGCGTGCTTCAAAATAACACATTTATAAATGACAAGATGAGAAGGTCTAACACCAAATATTGTGAAAATTATCCCTAATAGATCTAAGCTTAAAGAGCTTTGGGTGTCCATGGAACCAATCCGATTTAATAACAATATCATTGTTGGATAGCGTAAGTTGAATAGGATAATGATTTAGTATGGCAATGTCTTTGTGGATCTTTGTGCTAGCACTAATGAAGGACATCATAAAACTAGGTAAGACATAGGCTTTAGTCTAGCTTGTCCTTCCTAAGGGATCCTCCCTTTTGTTTGTTTGTACATGTGAACCCCCTCCATTGTTTGCCTCCACAAGACTATGCTGCATTTTAAGGTTGTACCATGCACTCTTTTCACCACCAAATATAATTTTAAAGAGTCCTAGATTGCTATCTTGTGTACAAAGGGACAACTAGCATAAATTGAGAGAAGTAAATTCTTTCTCATCCTTGAATATGATTGCCACCCTCTAATTATTGGAGTCAAAAAACAAATCTATTTACTAGATTGATGAGTTGAGTGTGAATACCAATATCTATACCATTGCTTTCATTTTATGGTTGGTAGCATGCCATACATATTCAAAAGATATACTCTTAAGATTCCTATCAAGAATGACCCTTGCTGCTGCAAACACAAATAGTTAAGGACCAAGGATTTCTAAACAAATTAACTCTTTATTGTTTTAGAGTGGACTGGATTGGTGAGGCCCTTACTATTGTACAAAATTATTCTTGGATTCTTGATCATTGATTTTTATAGTTGATTTTTCCCTTAGGGCCTAGGGCTTGGCTTTGTGAGGTAGCTTGGGGGTAGGGATTTCTCCTCATCTTGTGACATGATTATGTTGAAAAACACGGATCTAGAGCATGGCAGCTATGGAGGTTGGAACTCAAAGTACAAACTCATGAAGACATAAACTAGACAAGACCAATTGTCACACAAGTGAATTAGGTTCCAAGATTGAGACTTGGACTCATAAAGACATTCATGTGTGTAAGGACAATGACACTGACACTTGATTGAAAATACAATAGCATTGCATTGAAAAGTGAACCAAGTACATGTCTTTATAGCTTTCCAACTTCTCCACTCTCCTCACTGTGCTTATGGGATACAACACCTCATCCTGCAGCATACATCATTTGTCTATCTCTCAACACCCCCCCTCAAATGATGAATCTCTACCCTTGCTGGCTTTTGCCCCCCCTGCATACAAAGATGGACCAGGAGACTAGCTCTACGACAGCCTAGTCAAGTTAAGGCTTGAAATTGTACATTTTTGGTAGGGTTTTTACAAATTCAAATCCAGAAAGATCCACTATGGGAAAAACATATGAAAGATACAATAAAAATTCTTCAAAACAATCTGTTAGAGTTGTTGATGGTAGCGGAAGCATCTTCTTCTTCATTCATGAACTAGTTTTGGTGATGATCACTTTGCACTTGTTGGGCTCTTTTCTTGTGGAAACATTCACTGGCTACACGGCCAGTCTTACCACAATAATGGCATGTCATCCGACTTCTATTGTCAGTGTTGAATCCTTGACCTCTTCCTTTGGGTCCAGTAGCTCCTCTAGTGTATAAGAGGTTTTCCCTTGAGCTGGTCTCTTTTACATCTTTGCTTTTAAATTTGATTTCTTCAGCAAGCAGTGAGTGCTCAATATCTTTGAGTGAGAGACTCAGAACATTACTTAGAGTGGACACAAGGTTCTCATATGGATCCTTGTTTACACTTGCAAGCAGTACGGCTATTGCTTCATCTTCATCAACATTCTTTTTAAGAGTTGCAAGCTGGGTTTTTAAACTCTTAAACTTATTAATGTGTATGGACATGGAAGCACTATCCTTTATATCTAGCTTATAAAATTGCATGAGAAATTTTACCTTTGAATTCTTTGCTTGAGTACCAAAGATCTTGTCAACTTCCCAAGCCTTTGTAGCATCTCTAATGCCAGAGATATGATGCATGACATCATCAGATAGTCCCTAGGCAATGATCCCTAGATATTTGTTGTTCATCTTTTTCCATTCTTTGGTTCTTGGTGGAGCTACTGCAAGTATCCCGATTTCTGCATCTTCCTTCTTGTCATCTGTATCTTCTTCCTCATCTTCGAATAGGTCCCACAAATCCTTCTGCATGAGGTGGTACATGGTCTTCTCCTTCCAGGAATGGAAGCCTTCTCCATTGAACTTTGCTATTTGCTCAAGCTCTGCCATGTTGAGCAGCTCCAATTAATTGAGAAAAGACCAGCAAGGAGGATTTGTGAAGTGTCACAAGGAGGTCAGTGTCAACTGACACTAGTTGAGTATCAATTGATACTATTCTTGAGCTTAGTATTGAATGTTGGTGCTTGATCTTCTTCCTGCTTGTTGATTTGAAGTGTTAATCTTGCTGGAAACTGAGTTCAGACTCAGATAAGAGTGGCACTGTGTCCCCTAAGTTGAAGGGAATGAGAAATTGAAGAAAAAGTGAGCTTGGACCTTGATGGCTAGGATCCCTGGATTAGGGTTTTGACCCAGGCCTGGTTTTTTTCAGATATCTAGAGCTAGAGTTGATCATTTTGAAAACTTTTTTTATGGAAATTTAGCTTAATCCATGCTCTACAATAACCCCATGAAAATCATCAGGATTGGGTACAGCAGTATGCGTGCAGATCAACGAATCATCAGCATGCGCAGTTATGGCAGTGACCTCGAATTTCAGCAATGCTAGGCTTGTGAGTGCCCAATGTCAAGCTTAGCTATGATAGGAAGAAGATCTTGAGTAGAAGAACAATCTTCCAAAAGAAAGCACACTGAAATATTGCCTGGTTTGAGAGATATGAGAGCTCAAAGTGAGGTATGTCCTGCAAGCCACAAACTAGGGTTATGGCATCAACCGACAATAGTGACAATGCTGAGGTCCATATAGCCAAATCTCATGGATTGATGTGATATAGGGAAGATTTGTGAGCTGGGGAACACCTCTCCAGAAGGAATCTCAGAGATATTTGGTGTGTGGAGTGAGATACAGGAGCTTCAAGATGACAGGGTGCTGCTGGCTATGGCTGACATGGAAGCTCAAGTGAAGGTAGAGTTGAGAGATGAAGTCATGGACTAGAACTGAGTTGACTAAAGTTGAAGAGGGATTGAGAGAGATCAGAGGAGAGCTAAACCATGCTCAAATGACATGTTGAAAAACACGGATCTAGAGCATGGCAGCTATGGAGGTTGGAACTCAAAGTACAAACTCATGAAGACATAGATTAGACAAGACCAATTGTCACACAAGTGAATTAGGTTCCAAGATTGAGACTTGGACTCATAAAGACATTCTCGTGTGTAAGGACAATGACACTAACACTTGATTGAAAGGACAATGGCATTGCATTGAAAAGTGAACCAAGTACATGTCTTTATAGCTTTCCAACTTCTCCACTCTCCTCACTGTGTTTATGGGATACAGCACCTCATCCTGCAGCATACATCATTTGTCTATTTCTCAACAAATTACCTCTTTAGGAGGTTGATAATTTGGATCATGCTTATAGTTCTCACTATGAGAGTGAGATTTTAGGTATTTGAGAAATTGAGAAGAACTATCTACTACGAACTCTTTGTCATCATCATTGGATGAAATATCTATTGGGTTTGGGAGATGAACCAGGTCCTCCTCTACAACTTTTTCCTTCCCCTTAGCTTTGTCATTGTGTTGTGAGATAAAGTCCTCCTAGTTTGCAAGATCATAGAGGAGTGGGGAAAATTTTATTGAGATTCTTAGTTTTGTTATTATTGGGGCTTTGTGTTTTGTTGTTCTTGGATTTGTGATTGTTCGCTTCCTAGAACCCACCATCCAAACTGGTTGTGTTTCTTTGGGAGGCTAAGGGGCTTAAGTTCTTTGATAGTCCTTGATGTATAACCCTCATTTGTGGCATTTAAAAGATAAATTTTTAAGGTTTTTGTATGTGATTGGATGGTCCATGACATGATCACCTAGATGGTCTAGTGATCATCAAAGTGTTTCTAAGGTCCTCCCCTAGGTCTAATTCCACAAGGACTTGTAGATGTCAATGAAAATTTATCACATTAACCAATAAAATTATCAGTAGGCATGCCTTCACTGCGACTATCTTGCACATCATCAGTGAGGCTGTGGCATCTTGACAATCATGCATTCATTTTTTGCCATGGTCCACCAACCCATCATGCAATATGTTTTTAGCATGCATAACTTCACTATGCGTATGTTGAGATATCGAGCTCCACTCGTGATATGCCAGGGTGACTGTTGTGCATTTATGTCACCGACTTGTCAATTGCAGTTGCGGTTGGTACACCGCCCATGAATAATAGCTAGATGACAGCTATTCTTATCTACTCTAGCTCGTGGCTCAGTTAGTATGCCACCTTATTAGTTAGTTGAGTTTGGTTTTGAAACCCATATATAGGCTTCTTCTATTTCTATGTACTTGAGTTCTTTTGGCTTATACAACTAAGAATAGGAAAACTGTTTTCAGCCTCCACCCTTGTGTGTATTCCCCCATTGTGCAAGCAAGAAAGCTACAAGTGAGACTCCTTCCTTCTCTCTCACAATCTTGACATGGTATCAGAGCCTTGTTTGTGGTAAGGAGCTCAAGAAAGCAAGCCAAGTTCACGGTGTTCTGGTAAGAGGACCAGTGTTGCTTTCATTTTTCTGTTTTGGGAGAAAGTCTCTCTAGATAGCACAGCCGGAAAGTGCAAGAGTGCATTGTCTCAAATTGAGACACCCTTCGCGGTATGGCAAGAGGGAAGTATATGCTGTGGGCAAGGGCTTTTAGCCCTTGGTATCCCTATTTTTTTGATTTGAGGCCATTTCGAGGCCTGTTTTGGAGGCAGAAGTTTTCTGCACGCACTCAGAAAAAGGCCCTGTTTTATGCTGTGCGACCACTGTTCTACAGGTCGGTGAAAAGTTACCACAGAAATTGCATCGTATGCTTGTGTGCAGAGACATTGGGAGTTACAGAATCATCCTTGGTTCCTGTTTATGCAAAATCGTCACTAGGAAGTGCATGTGTGGTCAAATACCACTTTCGCCAGTTTTGTAGATTTGCCCTTGTGAGGGTGAAGCTATGTTTTTTGTAGTGACAGAATTTTTTGCAGTGTTCTGTAATGGCGTCTGATTCTCTTTCACAGTTTGTAATTGAAAAGCTTAACAAGAACAACTTCCAAGCATGGAAGTTTAGCATGACGAATTTCCTTATGGGAAAAGGATATTGGGAATTTGTTGCAGGAAATGAAGAAGAACCAGTTCTTCCTGATGTTCCCAATCAACAGCAAATGCACGCATTTAAAGCATGGCATGAGAGAGCCAGGAAAGTTATGTATTGGTTGTCTATTAGTATTTCAGACTCTATGATTGTGCATATTCAGGATGCAAGTACGCCAAAGGAGGCATGGGATACTTTGTCAAAAATGTATAGCACAAATACGCAAGCCAGGAAAATGCAGCTCAAGCAAGAGTTGCACAATGTGCAAAGAGAAAGTATGAGCATCAATGACTACCACATGAAGGTGAAGAAGATTGCAGATGCACTTGGTTCCATTGGGTCGCCAGTGGAAGATGATGATTTAGTCTCAGTGACCTTGAATGGTCTAGGAAAGGATTATGCACAGTTCCGAACATCCATTTCCGTCCGTGAAAGATTTCCTGATTTTGAGGAGTTGATTGCTCTTCTAATTTCTGAGGAGCAGAGAAATGGTGGTGCATCTTCTTCAGGAGGAACTTCAAAAGAAGCTGTCTTCTACTCAAATGCTAGAAGAGGTAGAGGCAGAGGTAGAGGAGGCCGATTTGGAGGCCGTGGTAGAAATCAGAATATGCAGCAAACTCAAGAAAACCAGTCCTATGGAGGAGGACGTGGTAACTCTAGAGGTAGGGGGAGCCAAAGAGATCGTGGTGGATGGCAAAGAGGCCAAAATGCAAACAGTAATGTTGAATGCTACTACTATGGTAAAATGGGTCATATGGCTAAAGACTGCTATAAAAAGCAGAATGACATCATAAATGGAAAACTGCAACAAGGAAATTATGCATCTTCTAGTAGACAGGGTGATGACAGAAATGAGCATTTGTTTATGGTGCAACACATGAACAATTCTGTGACAAGTGTAGAAGAAAGCAACGAAGTGTGGTATGTTGACTCAGGTGCATCAAACCACATGACAGGTCATGCAGAATGGATGGAGGATGCAAGGAAAAACCAGGATTTGTGGAGACTGGTGATGATACTGCACATCCTATTGTGCAGATTGGAAAAATTCCTTTGTCTATGCAGGATGAAAAAAAGAAATACCTGTCCGATGTATTTCATGTCCCGAATATCACCAAGAATCTGGTTTCTGTTGGTCAAATGGTTGAGCAGGGCTTGCAGGTCAGATTTAATCCTCATGGATGCTTTGTTGAGGATATGAAAAATAAAGGTCACTTGATAGCAAAAGGAAAGAAGAAAGGAAGAATGTTTACGTTGGATGCAAACATGCCTGAATTGAGTGTAGCAATGTTTGCACATGGGACTGGTGTAGTTGCAGATATTGATATCTGGCATAAATGCATTGGTCATGTTAATGTACAGCGACTTAAATCAATGCAGGCCCAAAATATTGTTGCAAGATTGCCTAAATTCAAGGTTGCAAAAATGCATAAGGTATGTGAAGCCTGTCAGTTTGGAAAACAGGCAAGGAAACCATTTCCTAGATATGTTCAAGAGAGTAAGAAGCCATTGGAATTAATCCACTCTGATGTGTGGACTACTAAAGCTGCATCTCTTGGAGGCTGTCATTATTTTATCACTTTTATTGATGACTATAGCAGAAAAGTTTGGGTGTGTTTCATGAAAAAGAAAAGTGAAGTTTTTGGGCATTTCAAAACTCTTAAAGCTATGGTTGAAAAAGAAACAGGCCTGCAAATAAAATTCCTAAGGTCAGATGGAGGGGGAGAGTACCTCTCAAATGAGTTTGCAAGGTTCCTGCAAGAGCATGGCATAAAGCAACAATATTCATGCAGTCATACCCCACAACAAAATGGAATTGCAGAAAGGAAAAACAGGCATATTGGAGAGGTATCTGGTGCCATGCTCAATGAAAAAGACTTGCCAGATTTTTACTGGGCTGAAGCAGTTGCTACAGCAGACTACATAATGAACAGGACTCCCACTACAACAATACATGGGATGACTCTAGAGAAGAGGTATACTGGTAGAAAACCAGATATTTCTCATTTGAAAATTTTTGGTTGCATTGCCTATGTTCATGTGCCAGATGAGTTGAGATCCAAATTGGATCCAAAAGCTGAGAAGTGCATTCTTATTGGTTACTCTTTGCAGCAGAAAGGGTATAGATGCTATAACCCTTCTACTCGTAAGTTTACAATGAGCAGAGATGTTGTTTTTTATGAGATGAGTAGCTGGTATAAACCAGTGAATGTGATTGATAATGTAGATGCTCAAAATGGTAATGCTGCACAGAATTCACAACAGCAGTCACAAGATATTAGTGGACCTGGAGCGTTCTCTAGCAGTGGTTCACATTCTTCGCCATGGACAGGCAGATTCAGATTAGGAGAATCTTCTCAAAGCAATGCAAATAGTGGTAGGCAGGTATCACGAAAAGAAAAAGAGAAGGTAGATCAACCCATGTTTGATGTGAATGCATGCCACTCTTATGTGGATGGTGAATCCAGTGGCTCAGAACAGAGCATTGATGATGAGTTGAGTATTCCTTCTATTGTTACACCAAGAGTAAGGAAAACCAGGGATGTTTTGAGAGCACCTGGGAGTGAACCTACTTTGCGCAGGTCTACCAGAGTTAGGTATCCTGTGGATAGGCTGAAATATGATGGATTTACAGCCATTCACTATGCATATATGGTCAAAGTGATACAGGAACCAGAACCCACTTCTTTTGAGCAAGCCATGGAAAAAGAAAAATGGGAGAAAGCCATGGATGAAGAAATGGATGCCTTGGAAGCAAATGCTACATGGGAATTGGTACATTTGCCTAAAGATAAGAATGCAATTGGTTGTAAGTGGGTTTATAAGGTGAAGCACAATGCAGATGGTTCTGTGAACAGATACAAGGCAAGATTAGTAGTCAAGGGGTATGCACAAACATATGGCATTGATTATGAAGAAACATTCAGTCTGGTTGCAAGGATGGCAACCGTAAGAGCAGTCATTGCTATGGCCGCATCAAAGAAATGGTCTTTACATCAGATGGATGTAAAGAATGCCTTCTTGCATGGTGATTTGCAAGAAGAGGTCTATATGGAGCAGCCACCAGGTTATGTGCATGCTGTTCATCCTGAGTTTGTTTGCAGGTTGAGGAAAGCATTGTATGGCTTGAAGCAAGCACATAGAGCATGGTTTGACAAGATAGGACAGTATCTTGTCACTATTGGCTTTTAGATTTCCAATGCAGATTTCTCACTTTATGTGAGAAAAACAGAGAAATGTATTATGCTACTTGTCATTTATGATGATGATTTGATTATGACAAGTGACAGTGATGAAGATATCCTTCATGTGAAAATGCTATTGAAGCAGAAGTTTGAGATGAAGGATTTGGGAGAGCTGCATTATTTCTTGGGCATTGAGGTGATTAGATCACCAAGTGGGATACAGCTCTTGTAGAGGCAGTATGGATTGGACATGCTATCCAAATATGGGATGACAGGCTGTAAGCCTATTTCAGTTCCTTTGGAGCAGAATGTGAAGCTGAGCACACATGGAGGTGAGCTTCTGGAAGACCCTACTATGTACAGACGCATAGTAGGAAGTTTGATTTATATGACTATTACCATGCCAGATTTGAGCTATACTGTTGGACTGGTAAGTCAGTTTATGCAGGCTCCAAGGAAATCTCTTTTGGATGTGGCTAGACGCATACTCAGGTATGTGAAGTCCACATTGCAGTATGGACTACTTTATGAGACTGGGGTTCAGATACAGTTGCATGGATACACTGATGCGGATTGGGCTGGTAGTATTTCTAATAGACGATCTACTAGTGGATATGTGTTCTCTTTTGGGAGTGCTGCAGTCACTTGGAGCAGCAAGAAACAGCCTACAGTTGCCTTGTCGAGCACAGAGGCTGAGTACAGGGGTGCAGGAATGGCTGTATGTGAGGTAGCTTAGTTGCATAAGCTACTTTATGATATGCATCAGCCTACAGATGGGCAAGTTTTCATTTATTGTGACAACATGAGTAGTATACACTTGGCAAATAACCTGGTCTATCATGCTAGAACAAAGCACATTGAGGTGCATTATAACTATGTGTGGGAGAGGGTTTTACTAGGTCTTATTGATCTAGTTTATGTTAGCACAGAGGATCAGGTAGCTGACATATTCACGAAGGCATTGGGCTCAGAGAAGCTGCGCAAGTTCAAAGACCTGCTTGGTGTGCAGGAATTGGGATTGAGCTCGAGGGGGAGTGTTGAGATATCGAGCTCCACTCGTGATATGCCAGGGTGACCGTTGTGCATTTATGTCACCGACTTGTCAGTGCAAATGCGGTTGGTACACCACCCATGAATAATAGCTAGATGACAGCTATCCTTATCTACTCTAGCGCGTGGCTCAGTTAGTATGCCACCTTAGTTAGTTGAGTTTGGTTTTGAGACCCATATATAGGGTTCTTCTATTTCTATGTACTTGAGTTCTTTTGGCTTACACAACTAAGAAGAGGAAAACTGTTGTCAGCCTCCACCCTTGTGTGTATTCCCCCATTGTGCAAGCAAGAAAGCTACAAGTGAGACTCCTTCCTTCTCTCTCACAATCTTGAGAGCGTATTGTGCATCCCTTTTTTTCCATGGCCCTATCCCATCATGAAATAAATTATTAGTAGGTATGCCTTCACTGTGATTATCTTGCACATCATCCATGGGCTACGATAACTTGACAATCATGCATCCTTTTTCTGCCATAGTCCTACCGATCATGTAATGTATTTTTAGTAGGCATACCTTCATTGTGAGTATTGTGCATCCCTTTTCCACCATGGTCCTATTCATCATGCAATACATTTCTAGCATGCATGCCTTCGGTGAAACTATCATACACCATTAGTGGCTGCAACATCTTGACAATGCATCCCTTTTTTACCATGGTCATGCCTACCATGGAATACATTTTTAGCAGTTTTCCTTCATTGCAACTATCATGCACAACATCAATATGGTTTTCATACAATGCTTCAACAACATCCACACCCTCATTCTCATGATCCTATACATCATGGGTGAATGACTCTCATGGTTTAAGTCTAAATCTATCTCTACATCATTGCCACCTCCATTGCGATCAACCACATCATCCACCATTTCATCATTATATATAGTATTTTGAATATCACTCTTGCAAGCATTACTACCCATTATATGATGTTTATGCATCCCATCCATTGCATGTGCCATAACCTCACTAATTTATATTTCATCTAAATTTTCTTTTGTATTTTTAGAGTTAGAAAATCTAACTTGTTTCCTTATTAACGATGTGCAAGCCACATGAGGTGGAGCTATAGACACTGAATTCCACATCTAGAAAACCAATTTTAAACCAATACAATGTCCAAGACAAAAGAACAATCTAAAAATTTAGAGAACTAAAATTTACCTATAATGTTCAAGACAAAGGAACAATCTAGAAATTTAGGGAAATGAAAAACATAATATGGAAAAGAAGTACAAGTGGAGGCTCAAATTTTCATATTAGAGAGCAATAATCCATGCATCACAAAGGGTATGATAGTGCATACAAACCACAAAATACAAAGCATTGGTTTTCAAGTTATAAAATATAGGTTGGTATACAAAGTATCCACTAATGTTTCTGGGATTTCAAGAGGCTACACCATGTGTAAAGGTGTTGGATGACATGTGCGACTTCTTCTTTCCACTTCTTTCCAATGAACCTCAAGTTTTTCCTCACTTCCTTTGAATCAATACTAGAGCCGATTTCCACACATCAAAATTGTTAAATAGCAATAACTAAAAAATCACAATTGATTGTCTCATCATTAAGTAAGAAGG